>NC_139026.1:75893657-76098552 GCF_964662115.1 Mustela nivalis
CTGTCGATCTTCTGTTTAATAACTTTCATCATGAAACATTCTTGCTTTTCTACTGTTAATCATCTGTTCTCATTGAAAGGTCCTTAATGAATATCGAACATTTACTCTAACTAGGTAGGATATTTATTTGGTTCAAAGTGATACCTATTCGGAAATAACAGCAATGTCATTGTTTTACAGCAGCAGTTGTTTAAGTGGTTAAATTTAATTACTGAGCCTATCTTTCTTTACCAGTCTTGGAGACAGTACAAGTTAACAGAGATCCTAACTGTCTCACCATGAGCCATACACAACAATTTTTTAAGTATATGAGTTGCCATTTTTAAATGAGAAGAGGAAAAAAAGGAAAATACACATGGCTTTCCTCCTTGTCGAAGGAAAGATGCCAAAAAATCATGGCTTTGTGAAAGGTCGAGGAAAAGGTACCCAGGGAGAAACAGGATATGCAAGTGAGAAGGTAGATTGCTATGTGGGTCAGAGGAAGAAAGGTGGAAACAGAGTTGTTATACAACGGAAAAGAAAGATGTTTCTCTAACCTACGGACCAACAACCTTGAGGCTGGTCCTAGGCAAATTTCTGGAAGTGAATGGGTTCGTACACTCCATGTAGAATAGGGATTACTAACTGCCAGCATGAGTTCATCAAGAAAGACTTACGCTAGACTCATTTTCATTCTTTATCTCATAAGATCAGGGAAAGTGGTAACATAATATACCTGAATTTTGGCAAACAACTAACCAGGTATTTTATAAAATATCTTTTAGACAAAGAGAGAAAATTCTAGGTGGTGATATAATTTTGGGGGTCCATAACTGATTGAGTGAGGGCCCAAATTCATAGATGGATATTTATGAAATATGGTCTCTACTTAGCCTGACCCCATTATTAGTTACTACTCTTCGATAAAGATGAAGATATTAAGGTCATGATTACCACATTTTCTGATTTAAGGGAGAAATGAGGGAGAGGAAGTTGATATGCTAAATTATAGAATAGGATCTAAAAGATGCATCAGGGAGGAAAAGGTGAGACCTACTAGAGATAAACATCAAGTAAAAAGTATGTGGGGGTGCCTGGCGGGCTCAGTCAGAGGAGAATGTGACTCTTGATCTCGGGGTCGTGAGTCCAAGCCCCACATTCGGTGTAGAGATTACTTAAATAAATAAAACTTTAAAAAAAGAAAGTGTGTAAAATATTGCATTGGGATTCCAGACACCCCGATACAGGGTGGAGGAAGCATGACTTGATAGCACCATCTGTAGCCAAAGTAAGCTCATATGAAACAGGTCAGCTGCCAAAAACAATTGCCATGCAGGCTTCTGCTCTTTTAATAGAGTGAGGGTATCTCAAATGAGGCAAGCCTGCCACTTGACTCCACCAATCACATCTAATCACACATGATTTCCTTTCAGAACGCCTCGTTTTTAGAAGACGGTTGCACACCCTGGAACATAGTCAAAGAGCGAGGAGGAGAGTGAGCGAAGTTGAAAATGTGTCCTGTGAGGAAGAACTTGCCCTATTTGGCCCGGAAGAAAACTCAAGGGACAGAGAGAGTTTTCATAAAAAGTGTGCAGCCCTGGGGAGTTTGTGGTCATGAGGGAGTACAGGTGCTCATGAAGCAGTAGGGATGCATTAGTTCTCCGTTCTGGAAAACCAGGGGCTGTCGTGCTGGCCATTCTGTAGGAGAATGCTTGCCACAAAGAGCTGCTGTTCCACTTCCCACAGAACATCTGGGGACCAGGGAAGCTGTCCATGCAGCCGCACGATTGCTGGGTATGGTCTCTATGGATCAGCTTTCACCCATAGGGTCCTCACCCACCTCTCAGCACTGCCAGCGGAGCCCGGTGTGGAACCCAAACACAGAGGGGCTTCCTGCCTCCTTCCACATGGGGCTCTCCCTCCCTCCCCGAACCAATTGGGCTCATGGGACTTTCTAAGACATTGACTTTTAGAAAATTGGTTAATTTTCTAAATTACCCTAGGGAGCTTAAAAGTAGTAGACGCCTGAGGCAAGAACCCTATGACCAGAATTTCTCTCCTCATTCGTTAACTTACAGACATGGAATAATATCCCCATTCTTACACCCTTTACCTTGCTTTGTGTTTTTGAAGTAATGGGGTACATTCAAATTACTCTCTCAACTGTCTGAAGTTCTTACTTAGGTTTCTTTGACTATGACCCTCACATTTTCTAGAGGTAGTTGGTGTCAATTTGAGTGCCGGCCAGAGTAAAGAGTAGAAAATAGGCCTCAGCATCAGAAAAGTCTGATTTTAAATCCTTATTCTGCCACTTCCTAGCACTGTGACTGTGGGTGAGTTAATGTATATGGTGATCGTGTATTATTAATATAATCAGCAGATGTTTGGGGAGCCCCTCCTATGACACCAGCTCTGTATTTGCTTCTGGGCCCTGAAAGGTGTTCAAGGAATAAAATGCCTCAGGGTATGTGAGATCTTGATATAGTCCCATAGATCAGAAATATTTATTTGCTCGTGGTAGGAATAGTGAAAATAATGCCCCCAGAGTGTTGCTAGAACTTAAAAAAAAGGTAACTCATATTAAGTTCCTAAGAGAAATTATATCATGTTGATTCAGCACATAATTTCCTTCCTTCTTTCTCCTTCATTTTTTTTTAACCCTCCTTTCTAGTTAGCTTTTGTTTATGGAGGAATGTCATCCATGGGTATTCTTCCTACGTCTGTCACTACAGACCTATAGATGCTTTAAGCTGTCATATGCCTTATTCATCTGCCCTTGAGGCACTAAAAATCTCTTGAGTATGCTCTGACATTTCTCAGTCCTGTAACCTTATGAATGTACAGTGGGATCTAATTCAGTTCTGAGCATTTCAAAAGACTTTTTTATGATGAAATATTTTATTGCTATTAGTAGAGACTATAAACCATTTAGAGTTGCTAAGAAGTTCTCTGGCTACATTTTTTTCTTAAGGCATTAGCATGGATGTTACAACCTCCAGGAAGCATTTCCTGACCACTTAGATTTAGTTAAGTTTTTCTGCTCTGAGACCCCTACATTTCCCTATCATGGAAAGCAATGCAGGGATATGTCTGTAAATTCAATCTAGCCTTTGGATCATGCAATCCTGGATTTAAATCCAGATTCATCTCTTAGTGGGCTTTGGCTAGCTACTTAACCCAAGTCCCCCTTTCCTCATCCATCAACTGCCACTCATAAAACAGGGTTATAGGAGAGCATGCAGGTTAAGTGCCTCCACAGTGCCTGGCACACAGTGGGCAATAAATAAGTGCTCGGTGCTGTCATCATCCTCACCATCATCATCGTCACCATCATCATCATCGTGACACTTTATTGTAACTGCTCGTTGAATATGATTGTCTCACCCAAATGGCCAGGGACCACATCTTCTCTGTTTTCCCTTTGTCTCTAGTACCTAACAGTTTTGAACACATACTAGGAGTTTAGTAACTTGATTGTTGAATGGTTGTGTTCTGGTGGCCCACAAGACAACAGTGGCTGCTGGCGTACTTTAATGCATCCTGCTTGGGTCAAATAATTTTCATCTTTTATGCCCTCAAACGTAATGAGATGAGGCCTCGCTCCTTCAGGAGTGAGTCTACCCCTGGCGTAGATCCCAGAAAGAGCAGGTGAGACTATGCAGAACCCATAGCATCTCGGAACTAGGAAGGATTTTTCCCATCTCCCAGTTCACTCCTTTGATTTTACAAAGCCCATGCTGTCACACCTCCGCTGCTCTGCTGGGTTAGATGTGTATATAACTGGAGGGCTGTTAAACTGAGAAGAGAGATTTAGAAGATGGTTGAGTCAGAGCAATACGTCCATTTTTCAAATTCCACTTTTTTCATCTGTCACCATCTTACCTGTAGAATTTGCTTTTTATCCTTTAAAAATAACACTTAGCTAAGTAAATGTAAATAACAGGTACAAAATAATCATAATAATAATTAGCCCAGAGGTGATGTTACTTCTCCCATCCAAGTACTAACCAGGCCTGACCCTGCTTAGCTTCTGAGATCAAACGAGATCGGCCGTGTTCAGGGCAGTATGGCCTGTTGCAACATGTGATGTTACTTCTAAAGGAGAAAAAGTTATATTCACTACAAATGTCAGGAATATCCACCACTCACTGACATTTTGTTAAGAGAGTGCACTGTGCCTCTGCTCACCTGCTCTCTAAATTGCATCACAGAGCATATTTTGAATAAATAATAATCTATAATTGTATTAGCAAAAAAACCATTTCTAATGTAAGTGAAATATGGAAACAAATTTAAACCCCCTACTCGAATTACTCTAATTCTAAGGTCTGTAATTCCACAGAGGCCAAAATTTTGCTATAGGAGTGCTTCGTTTTTACCTGCCTGGAAATGGAAGACCTGAGGCCAAATTCCAGAGTGGTTCTCCAAGAGTTCATTTTCATTTACATCCATTGTATTTACCCAAATACACCATAGGAGGGCAGCACTCTCCTGGTTAACTTAAACAAAACTGCATGTCTGCTGACCATCTCAAAGTCCTTGACATCCCTAAATGATAACTCAGATAGGAAATCTGTTGGAAAGGATAAAAGGAGCATAAAGGAATTCATCCTTTAAGACTCTGAGTTTCTACAAAAGCGAATCTTTGAGCTAATCAAGATGCAAAATGAGAAGACAAGGAGTTAAAGGAGAAGAAAAAAAAAATTCCCCAAAGTGGAGAAAATGGAATTGTTACATTTGAAGGGCTTTTACTGAGTGTGATAACCTATAGACCAGCTACCAATCAGAAGCAGATCTCATTCCTATTAATAAATGATAATTAATAAGCTACTCTGCAACAAAGACCGTCTGTGAAAGGCTCCCTTCAGGAAGGATGTTCTCTTGAATGAATGCAAATCAAGCCTGTGTACTTTACATCACAGACAACTTTAGTGTGTTTTCAATGTCGTAAGCAAAAGCATCAGCAGTTTGCATGAATTTTGGTATTCTGGAATTATATAGGCAGGTTTTGCTGTAATAAAAAATATTCTGGCTTAAAACAAGTGGTACTTAAGATACAGGCCTGTGAATGTAAATTTCAGGAGAGCTTCAATAATTCAATCCTGTAATTCCAAGTTTTTATGATAATTTGGCTTCAGTATTACCTACATAACAAATACAAAAAGCAATTTGCAAGAAAATACTTGGTCTGAACACTTAGTGAGAGGACAACCTGCAGTTACTTTAGACTAATTGAATTTTCAAGTCTAACTCCAATTTTAACTTTTTTGCAAAATCTTTTTGCAGAAGTATAACATGCATTTCTAACCAGCTTCTCAGGTGACTCCGGTACAGTCAGCCTGGTACCAATAAACAGATGTTCTTTCATTAGTGTAGAACACTCAGCACATGGTCTTTCTTGCAGTAGATGATTAACATAACTGATTAGCTAAAACATGGAGTTTTAATAGCTAGCATTTTGTTAACCTAGTGTGAGTTACATTATATGACTTTAAAATATAACAAAAGTGGACTTCCCATTCAGGTTAGCTTTCTCCATCAGTCCAAGTTAATAACAATTTACTATATAATAAACATTCTAATATTTCTGCTAACAAATCTTGCTTTTGATTAATAAAATTTTCAGAAAACTGTAAAGATGATTTCTTTCTCTAATATCTCCTTAATCATGGAAAACATTGTATGCATGCTTGGTTTTTTCAGTGTACCTATGGGATTGACAATATGACCATGTGTCCTGACAATAAAGGCAGTTATCTGAATATATTCCATTTTGGAAAAGCACATTTAGGTGCTAAGCGTGTAACTGCCATCGTGTTCAAGTTCAGAACTTGAAGATCTTTCGTTATATTAATAGACCCTCTATTTTTAATCCAGATACTAAATGTGAATAGCCACATATATTCTAATGTTCTTGAGAAAGCTCACTATCAATTTTGCATCACTAATTTTTAAATCCTGTATTTAATTAAGAAAAACATCTTTCTTATTGACCTCATTCAGGGGGAAATAAAATGTCAGATGTTTCTGTATGAATGCACATTCCTCACTAAATCTCTCAGGCAACTGCTTTCGTTACTGTTACTAACACAATGCTCCGTCATCTCTTTGTATACATGTCTAATTTATCAGTTTCTTGTAGATTGTCAGCAGCCTGCTGCCTCCGTACCGCCACAGTGCTCACAACTAGCCGGGAGGCAAGACTGCCCAACTGTCAGGTAAATTCGGACATCCTTTCTCTTCTTACCCAGCTGCATGTCAGATCCATGGATCCCAAGCTCTCCTTTCCACACCATAACTTCCTATCCATAATTATATTTGCTACATTTTATCTTAAACATGGGCTATGCTAACATACTCTGGATACCTGAAGTCTACATGTGCTCTGTGGACAGGCAGGAGAGCTAGTTTATTTTACTGGCTGCTAGTGGGTAGACTCCAAGCTCCCTTCAGCTCCCTTATGTGAATAAATGCTAGGATTAGTGCAGTGGTTCGTTACCTTCCAAAGTACAAAACTTGGAGTTAGGATGTTTGCCCTACTTTTTCTTCTTCTTCTTTTTTTTTTTTTTTTAAGATTTTTATTTATTTATTTGACAGAGATCACAAGTAGGCAGAGAGGCAGGCAGAGAGAGAGAGAGGAGGAAGCAGGCTTCCTGCTGAGCAGAGAGCCTGATGCGGGACTCCATCCCAGGATCCTGAGATCATGACCCGAGCCGAAGGCAGCGGCCCAACCCACTGAGCCACCCAGGCGCCCTCTACTTCTTCTTTTGCTTGTCTTTTGTCCTTAGAATATAGTTCTCAGAGAAACAAGCAGTAAGAATAGAAAGCATATCTCCTGTCTGTTCCAAGACAACATTATGAATGTGTTTCTCTTTTGTCTCCACTCACTATCCTCATTAAAACTGGATTTGAAGGCTGGAGAAAAATTTATAATTGGCATTCTAAAAGAATATTTACAGTGATAGTGCCCTTTATGTGAGATTAACTGAGGAATCTTAAAAGTAGTGTTACTCACTCCCCATACACTAAATTGGAGAACTGGTTGACAGTTTTTTAAAATTAACATATAATGTAATATTTGCCCCAGGGGTACAGGTCTGTACCCATCAGGTGATGTACATGTCATCTGGCTTACACATTTCATAGCACTCACCATAGTGGCTGACGGTTTTTATTCCAGTGAAAGCTTTGCAAATCCATCACGAATTTACCCCCATGTGGGTGAATCCACACTCGGCATCAGAGCACCCCCTCAGGATATTCCATCTCTGGCTAGTACTTCATCTCCAGTTATTTGGCCTCTGATGGTACAAAGCTTTTATAGTCTGGTGTGGCTTTTATAGTCTACTTATTGTTCTTTCTGTATTTTAATGTATGTGTCACTCTTCTACCAGAGGAAGGCTGTTTTGGCACAGGGGCAGGCCTAAATGCATCTCCACAGACCTCAGGAGCAGGCTCCATGTGGTCAGGGGTTCAAACCAGGAGAGCTGGGGAGCCCCAGACGCTCCGCAGAAACACGAGGGCAGCCAAAGCCCCCATGTGACTTGGTCTCAGAGGGGGCTGTGCCTGCCAGTTGCAGAAGGGAGACATGGAGTTAGCAGGAGAAGGTACACGATTAAATAAGCCCAAGCCAGTGTCTCCTGATTGATGTCTAGTCTGCCAACAGGATTCCAGTCACAGAGTTTTTATTTCAGGAGCATTCTTTGCTGACATATGAATACCATCTTATCATAACAGCCAGCTGTCGAGTCATTTTAATGATGTGACTAACTGAATATAATGGTAAATGTTCAGACCCATCCTAGTGGGACCCAGTGCATGCAGTGGTGAACAACATGGGGTCTTAACCCACTGCCACCGTCCCTTCTCCACCAAGCACCCCACCTCCGCCAGGTTCTGGCACAGTGCCAGGCACGCAACCCATGTTCAGCCCCTGCTGATTACAGGAGTAAGGGAATGAGCTCTGGAGGCAGATTGTTTGGGTTGAAATCCCATCTCTACCCCCTGCTAGTTGTGTAATCGTGCTTCCTGATTTGCTAGCTCAGATTCTCTGTCTACGTGTGAGTGGTTTTTGTTTTTGTTTTTTTAACTTGTAAAGTAAGGAAGGGAATAGTTCTGAGGGATTGAGTATGTCACAGACCCAACGCATAGTGTGCTCTCAAGATGTGTTGCTCTTACTAACCGTTGTCAGTACCTAACTTCCTCAAGGCAAAGGTCTGTGGCCTCTTTCTCTTTCATAACTTCTCTGATTTGCTTGGGGAAAGAATAGAGAAGCCTACTTCTTTAAGTGTTTCAATTAGGTAAGGAGGGGAAAGGCTACTGGGGAAATTTTTTAAATTTTATTTCACTTTACTTTTTTTTTTTTTTTTTTTTAAGGAATTGGTTTGAGTAAATGGTTACCTGCCCTAGTTCGGTATCTTCTGAGCTTACAGAATTTAGGTTGCTCGTTAGACTTTCACAGGGATGATTTACTTTAAAGAAGAGCAATTTAATGAGTTACAAATGTTTCTAGTTTCTACCCATATAAACAAAGCATAGCCAGGTTCTGTGGTCCCCAGAGAAATTATAAAATCCACATAGACCTGGAAAAACTTATTTTCATAGTCACTGGGATTATGATTGACTTCCTTCCCACCCACACCGGCTGCCAAATGGATCTAATTTAAAGCCCTCACTGCTCTTGTCACTTCTTGGTGGCAGAAAAGTTAACAGCCAGTGTTTGAATTTCTACCGTGTACATGACATGTGTTCGGTTCTTTACACTTATTAATCATTACAACTCCCAGAAAGCAGGAACCGTTATCACACCCATTTTGAAACCAGGAAACTGAGGGGGAGGAGTAGGAGGTTAACATGACTTCTCCAGGGTCACCCATCCTGAAAGCTATTGAGCCCAACGAGTCTGGCAGGTGTTGTCCTAACCACCATGGTACATCACTGTACCGCCAGGAGACCCTCCCTGGTTTTCATTATACTGTAAGGAGCATAATCAAAATTTCAATCACTCATGTTGACCCTGTATCACTGAATTGAAAAAAAGGAACATTCGTTTAATGAGAAACATGAGAAATAGAACATGCTCCCAATGTTGAGTAACTTTAGGTCGGTGTTCTCTATCTCTGTTTTCTCACAATAAAAATTGTTTTATATGTCCATCAGCTTATACATATGTTCAAATAACTTTTTAGGTTTAGGGTTTTAAATAAATGAGCATTCTCATATTTTCCATGTATGCTTCTTACAGACTGATTCCGTTATAAAGCTAAATTATTAAAGTTGTTTATAGATAATAGATAATCAAAATGTGAAGGGAATGGCCAACATGGGGCAGCCTTAGATGTAATATTTAAATATATGGAGATGTTTGGGATTTAGCACTTCTCCCCTTCTATCGGGGAGTTGCTTACTGGGACGAAAAAAGAAACTTTCTGAAGAAATATCAATTTTTACATCTTAGGAACAGTTTCCTAAGCCTACTGTTTACAAAATGATCTACCTACAAAAAGTAGGTTCTTAAATGGTAAAGGTTGAATAACAAGTGGGTTCCCGAAGGCTGTTAGCAATTGGAACTAAATACATCCTATACCTGAAATAATTAGAACTTATTAAATATTTACATCTAAGAAATAATTTCTTAACCAGTAAGCCAAGAAAATGCTTCTATCTTAATGTATATAGTGTGATGGCAGTTTATGCAAATGTAAAGTAGAAGTAGTGTAATATAAAGTATTTATGAAAATCTGAAATCATGTAAGAAACCTGAAATAGTGAACACATTTTGAAATCATGTAAAGTAGAAATAGTATAATATAAAGTATTTATGAAAATCTGAAATCATTTAAGAAGTCTGAAGTAGTGAACACATTTTGAAATCATGTAAAGTAGAAATATTATAATATAAAGTATTTATGAAAATCTGAAATCATTTAAGAAGTCTGAAGTAGTGAGCACATTTTGAAATCATGTAAAGTAGAAATATTATAATATAAAGTATTTATGAAAATCTGAAATCATGTCAGAAATCTGAAATAGTGAACTCATTTTGAAATCATCATGAATGACATAATGTGATGGTGTTGGGCCAAGTGAGCTACATAACCTGTGGCTCAGCTCTTGCCACACCCTTCAGCTGGTCCAGCAGAAATTCTTGCCTTCGACCAGAAACCAAAATCATGCTGTATGTTAGCTCAGAAAAGAAAAGAAATGTTTGTCTTCTTTGATTAGGAAGAGTATTTAGACTACATGGGACCTTCCAATATCTTTCTTTCATAATGTGACCACCCCACACTACTTGCCATAACTTATGTTGAATAATGTGTTTAGCTTCCTAAAAAAGAAACGTGTTCTAAACCATGCAGCTCTAACAGAGAGAGAAACTCTGTTAGATCTGTGGGAGAGTCTGTCTGCTGCTGTGTTTCCTGGGCCATCTGACTCCGTCTGCAGTGGGGAGGAAGAGCCTTGCCATGCAATGATTCCCCCCCACCCCGCCCTCGGGGGTGAAGCTCCAGCTCTCCCAGGGCTACCTACCACGTTTTAAAAATAGGTAGGAAAAGTCATTTTTATCACAGGTTGCTCTAACTAGTACAGAAGGGCGCTGTCCTCTGAAAATAAATTCATAGCAGTTCAAAGAGTTTGGGAACTAAGGATGACCTCAAGTAAATCAGCAGTTTACATAATTATAATTTTGTCTTAAAGTTCAAGAGTTACACGTGAAGGATAATTTCAGTACCAGTGATAAAAAGGATTTTGAATGCTAATTTTTAATGAATTCAATGGGAATATTAACTTTAGATATAAAAACAAAATAGAAAATAAATTATTTATTAAATAATTCTTTATTTGGGCCATGGCTTAATTAAATGGTTCTGATTTGAAATAAATTCTATGGTACTGAATTCATAATATATGAAGGGGAAAAGCAGAGTTTTAGAAAAATGCCAGTCTTTTTTGATTTAAAATAAACCTATAGTGTGTGTTTCCCCCAGTCAATCATCTTTGAGAGGGTCCAAACCCAAAAGTGTTTTGTAGTTTTACCTTAGGAAGTTTTACTCCCTTGTCTGTCAAGATTATTCATTAAGACATTAATTAGCCTGAGCATTTATGCATTCATTTAAACAGGAGGCTCTCAGAAGTGGTTATTTGGAAGGGTGCATGGTATGTTCAATAACTAGGAAGTCTTAAAACTGTCCTGTCTTACTTATACTGCCAAACTAAAGCAAGTAGTGGGAACCCTTAGAGCAACTTAGGCTTCCATGGGCAAATTACTTATCCTAGGGAATCTAGATCCAGCAGAGAACTGTGGGTCCTCTAAAGCTTTGATCCAACGTTGCCTACTCCCCTGGAGCTTGTTGGAAATGAAGATTCTCCTGTCCCATCCCATACCTATCAATCAGAAGCTGCATTTTACCGAGATCCCCCGAGTGGATGGTATGCATATTGAAGTTTTAAAAGAACTGATTTGAAGAAATCTTGCAACTAACACAGAGACCTAGAAGAAAAGAGACTGTGTGCAGAAATTGAATAGAGCGACGTTAGGGGAAGGGTTTATGTGTCATTTCCCTAAGGTTTTTTTGTTTGTTTGTTTGTTTTGGGTATTTTTGGTATTCTTTTTGAAAAGCTGCAGTCGTCTTGGCATGCTTTAAACTATTTTCTGTGCAAAATTTGTGTTTATGTTTTTAAAATTTCTATGAAAAGATTGTGTCTCTGTAACTCTTAAAGAGTATGCCTGGCCTCCCGTAAATGGCGTTTTTGCTGACACGCTTGTTTCTCATTTTCAGTCCTGACCTAGCTCTCCCTGATGAGCAGCCACATTCCAGCCCACACTGCGCCCCTCTCCACTGTCTCTCCAAGCCTCCTTACCCCTAGTCTTCATCTCCCGCGGATGGATATCTAAGGTGAATGCTTTGTAGCCACACACAGGATACTGCCCAAGACCCGGCGGGTGTTTTCTTCTCGGTTGTGAGATGTAGGATTGGATTCATGTTCATCATTTTGGAAGATGAGAGAAAGTTAAGAAGAATAACACAAAGCACAGACTCAAGTGTGATAAAACACTTTATGGTTTCTCTAAGTCACAGATGAATTCTGCAATCAAATGGCTGTGGTTGAGTTCAATAAAAACAAAAAATAAAAGGAAACCAGAACTATGTATCTCAGATGGCTAGCTTTACCTCGATAGCGTAAGAAAGACCTAAGACAATGTAAAATACATATATTGTAAAATCATCTTTCCTTGTACTTCAAATTCAGCTATAGGAGTTGATTCTGATACTTTTTGTCATTGATATTTATTTTGTATTTTATTTACCACATGATTTATGTCTATAAAAATAATTTCTGTGAGAGGTGAACTTAATTCCTTTATTGTTAAGTATACATAATTTGTTCAGTTAAGTATGAGTTTTAATTTAGTTCAAAATCTGGAATTGGCCAGACTGTGGTCATGTTTCTTGCACAAAATAATAAATGAGGTGCATCAGAATGTTAACAATAACTGTATTTTGCTGCTACAATGATACTGTTTATGCACTTATTTTCTGATCAGTAGCTCATTAACTGCTGGTTGTTGTTTTTTCTTTCTTTCTTTTTTTTTTTTTTAACCAGAATTCTTCAGTTGCCATCATTAAGTAACTCTAAGAAAGACTATGCTATGATTCATTGACTTATTGAACTCTTGACAGCATCTTTAATTTTTTAAAATTACAGACAAGTAGATGCTCTGGTGCTGCCCATTTGTGTGTGTGTGTATGTGTGTGTGATAATGTTAAGAAAGCTAAATAACGTGAAGGGAAACAAAAAGCTGTGTTTATTAAATGACCAGATTTTTTTTTTTTACTTTCCCAAATTCAGGGTCCTACTAGGAGTTTTTCCTGCAAAAAGGTAACAATTGGGAAAATATATAAATAGATGTAGCGTTTGGTTAATTAGTTGACCCAGAAAGTGTTCAAATTTTGAGTAGGATTGTACGTTACGTTGTTGTTGGGGTTTTTTCTCATAGTGAATCGTCCTTGCCAAAAAACAATAATAAACCTTAGCTCATTGTCTACTTTTGACAAACACTCAGGTGCCTACAATCATTATATTATATTGAGATAGTCCATGTTCTTAGTTTGTTTTCAGATTCTGCTGGGTAACTTTTATGACTTGATTTAAGGCAGTGGATTTTCATAGCAAAATTTCTTTTGCACATAATCTGACAAACAAGGAAAACAGCTAATCGAGCTGAAAGGTCTAACACTCCTGGGCTCCTTAACTATCAAGTGCTGCCCACACAATTGCTCCTAGCCCTGATTCCTTGTCTAGTCAGGTAGCCTTAACTTATTTAAGACCATTAACAGTTTGACCTTTTCGTGTAACTATATCTGTAACTTCTCTTCAAAACAAAAACAATCCTCACTGTTAACACAAAAGGTAGTTAACAACGCCGGGTTCTAACAGTGACGATCTGGTAGTGGAGATCGCGGCTTACTGAGTGGGAGCGGGTGTACATTAATGGACGGTCCATCAAAGATGCCAGCCAGTCGGTAAATCATAAAGCACGGTGCAGGAGCTTTCGTCAATCGTATACCTAGTAAGTAGTGGTCACACTATTACCAAAGCAACCAGGAGGTTTTGAGTTCCTTCTATGAGTGCTATTTTTCAACAGCGTCATTCTTTATGCAACTTGGAGTAACTGGAAATCTTCACCAAAATAGAGATTCAGGTTAAAGTAAAGAAAACAAGAAACAAAGCAAATCTTCACAAAGTCCAGATCATGGCACGCTAACATTCTGCTCTTTCCCTACCTGCATCGCCTTGTTGTTCCTAAACACTTGCTTCATTTTATTGGCGTTTTATCTGCCTGGTACCAGTGTGAGTGAGACAGTGTGGGTTTTGTTGGAGTTCAAGTGAAAGAAATGACCCCATTCCCCATACTTCCCCATTCCTGCTTTTTCTTTTTTATCTTTTTATTTGTTCTTCAAGCATCATGTTTTCAGAGCTGAGAAGTGGCATAGCTGCTAAGTTGACTTTTAAGAAAAACTGTTTGTGCCTGAGGGAAAATATGCCTTTTTAAAAAGTACCTCAGAAAATCTTCCTATGCTGCATCTCGATATTGTTGGTGGTACAGGGAACTGAGCAGTAAGTACTGTCTGTGTGTAACTACACACAGTACTGCCACACAGTACCATCTGTGTGCCTACTTACAGTGTAGTATTGCTTTCATGCTCCCTGACTTTGTATTTATGACCTGGTGAAAAGCCACATTGTAGATGAAACATTTATTTCTTCCCATACAAAGTCTATTATATGCTGGTTTTAACTCAGTTCTTTATCTTAATAGAGTGGGAAATGCTTGTTTTGAAATACAAATTCTATAAACATGTTAATTTTAGCAAAATTTTGCCAAGAAGATATCGAGACTTGGAAATAAATGTCTAATTTTCAGCACAAAATTAGATAATAATCCCTAAGCAGTAGGAGAGAATTCCATGTACTTACCCTGTGGCATCATTTAGTACACTTTAAACTGAGCCATATCTGTATTTATTTAGATGCATTTAAAAGAATAAATATGTGTAGAATGTGTTAAAATTAGTACCTGTAAAAAAAAATCAGGAATCAAAAGGAAATGAAAAATTGAAATATCAGTGAAAATCAAAAAGAGTGAACCTCAGTAAGACTAATTGTAGATAGAATTGTAGCGTAAAAACCAAACACAGAAATACAATAAGAATATGGCTAATTATTGGGAACAGAGTGGTCAAAGATTAGAGGTAACCAGCAAGAGTGGTTAGCAAAGTAATTAGGTAGGTTTTTTAAAGTAAACACAATTACCATCCTAACAAGAAGTCCTTATGCAGAAATGCTTTCCTAACTGAGGATTCCTCTTAGCTAAAAAATTAAATTAAATTTAAGGGAGCAATAAATTTCCTTTAGCCTGAGTGCACAGGAGTATACAGGACCCTTGCATAATTCTTTCCAATCAACTTCTGACTCATCAGATCCCTTTCTTACATCCGATTCTGCTTCAAGAAGAAGAATTTGTAGAACTTTGAGAAAACAGAAAGCTATTACATAATTAAGAAAAGACCCATTTAGAAAGATAATACTTTTATTTAGCCTAAGGAAGAGGAGGTACAATAGTGACCTCTAAAGAAAGGAAATTTAACAAGAGGTACCAGCTATAGATATCACTATTTAAACTGGAATAAGAAAATCTAAGCCTTTAGTGTGTAGGATTTATATTACCTCGATGAAAGAGATTTTTAACAGTGGAATATGAATCACTAATATTGATAATCATAAGGAACATTGGTTTTTTACAAATTAAACATTATTGGTTATTTAGTAAGGATTGAGTTAGGGGGCAATGTATCTTATGATAATGTATTATAATTCTGGGGTTTCATAATCTTATGCTTCTTTTGAACTTAAAAATACATTAAAGTTATGCTGGTTAGTCACAAAATATTTTATCCCTTGAAAATAGGAAGGCAATCTTAATTTTTCCAAGATATCTGATTTTTAAAAAAGGAAATCATTGGTATTGTTTTTTCTTCCAGCTGTATTTCATAATATTGTTAGTAATTTTACTTTAAAAAGCCTCAATTGTCAGAGTTTGAAAAAACAAATGTCCTCAGGAATACTTTGGAAATAGAAGGTATGCAATCCTTTGGGGGGCAAATGCCTCTCGAATTTTATCTTTTCTTAAAAGGATCTTCAATCTCAATATTTCCTCTTTCTTATTGCTTTGGAAAATATTCCTGTGCAGCTAGTCCTTCTGTTTCAAACAACCATGAAATATTGGTCAAATAAACCAACTGTGAATGTGGACAGTATTAAATGAAATCCTCTACAATTCTCAAGTAGAAATTACAAAATATGAAAAAGAAGAAATGAAATATATTTTCTACTAGGATAAGAATGGCAAATTTAATGTCTAATTGTTATAATCAAACAGCCAAAAGACATAATCTGTCTTCCAGAAAGACACATCAAGGGACACTAATCAATTCCCAGTAAGGAACTGTGCTGATTCAGCCCAAGGAGGCCAAACCCACTGATACTGTAGATAGAACGTAGGACTAGATTCAAAAGGAACTCCTAGGGAAAAGTTCACAATTTAAAAAAATTTGTTCTTCAGGTGTTTTGTTTGTTTATAAACTAGGATGATTTAAAATAATCTTTATATTTAAGATTGCAAAAATTTAGAAGAATGTGTTTTCACATAAGAGGATATAGTTCTCCAAAAAGTTGTTGAACTAGTTGTGATAAATGACGTTCGTGATCAATGCTGATACCGACAAGTAATTTTTACCTTGAAATCCATTTCTATGGACATGGAAGACCAATCTAGCTTCCGAGTGACCTTTTCCACTGTCTGCAGTTATGCCCCCAGATGAGTTGCATCTGTAAGTAAGTTCATCTTTATTTAAATGCTAAATTAACCGCCATAGTCCCTGATGTATTGCATTTGTAGGCTGATCCAATTATGTTGACATGTGAAAGATTTTGTCGAGGCATCTCTTTCATCCTTCTCCCTCAAAGTATAACTGAGGAAGATATTTAGTACTGAGATATGTTTCCCAGTCGACAATTTTCCAGAAATAATATTCTACTTAAGAAGAAGAGGAGTAATTAACTGCCTTTACTATAAGGGTGTGAGTACATAAGTATGTGTGTAAAATGTTTGCATGAGAAATTTCACATCATGTAAGCTTTCTCATACTCATAATGCAAACACTATAGACGTCTTATTTCTCTTATGATCTTCTCTCCATTAGGAATGTAAAGAGATTATTACCTATATCTGGTCTCCTTTCCATATTGAAATGCATGGCTCTAATCCTCAATGTATTTTTAGCCCTTTCCTTCACAGTTATTTAAAATTTGTCCTATTTAAACTGACACCTGGATAAACTACCAAGCCGGATGATTTCTGTGATTGGAGTTTAAGTGCTGTAGAACATTGGCCGAGAACACATCTTTTTTTTTTAACTTTTATTTCTTTCAGAATTATTCTCTGATTATTATGGTTCTCTAATAAAAACACTGAGAAGTAAATTGGATGCTTTTAGTGTGACTGTATGGTTTTCTTTCTAAAAAGTCATTTAAAAAACAAAGATCAGAGAACCGTTTGAAGTAAAGAAAAATGTCATCTTTTTGTTGACAAACCATTATTCAGTAATACGGAATATCCAGAATGAATCATTTTTGTCATTTAGGTTTATAGATATGATTACACACCAAATCTTAGAGGAAAGAAATGATTTTACCATTATTGCCACAAAATTTTTAAGCTCCATGGTTTGACTGTTAGAGTCAATTAAACAATTCTTTGAAAATCTTTTTTGATATTTTTGTAATCTACTCAGTGTTTTTATTTGCATGATTACATGTATATGATGAACCATACATGATTCTGAATTGTATTTCTTTCCAGTATTAACATTTGTGTAGTGTGTGACCAACCCTGATTTGTACACTATATAATTGTTGTTGTAAGGATTCTGCTCTTCCTACATTTAATTGCAATTTTGTTATTATGCCTTTTGGGATTAAATGATGTGAAGTGTTTCCACCTAATGATAATACCATATGAAAACATGACTAAAAGACTGACCTAAGAAATTCTTTTGTTGCTAATCATTTTTTAAAATCCAAATTTCAACAGAAACTTGTTCTCAAAGACATATGCATTTATTTTAAATTCAAAATAATTCTTATGAATTTATTATTGCTTGTCATTTTGAATTTTTTTATTGTAGACACTCCTAAGTGAATGTCTATGGGAGAATCTGTTTATGATATCTGCTTGTGTTTGTGTAATCAATGGTTGGAAAAGGCACTCCAATGCTAAGAAAATAACCAAAAGCCGATATAATAGTTCTTATATCTTGGTTTATGTTACCAACTGACTATGGTGTAATGCATAACTCTTTCCAGTAAATAAACTGGTTATCTTTTGTTCATTTCATCTATGCTACCTTTTTATCAGTTTTAGCAATCTTTCTGTATGTCATTTTGACTTGTATTTATCAAATAAGAAAAAAAGTAAATGAATCTCTATATAATTTATATATCTATGCAAAGAGCCCTTATTTGAACTAAAAACTAAATGCTTTGCTTTGACATGTCTACACATTTCTAGTAAGTAATGTTTATCAAATTTGCCCATTTTCTCCACTTGTCATCTTTCCCACTTGTAATCATTTCTAAAAGGATATTTTGGCAGGTGGTTACACTTAGCTGAATTAGGTTAGAAATGTTCCAACATGAAGAAAATGCCTGTTTAAAAAAAAAAAAAAGGGAAACATTATTTTAATGAAAGAAGAATGAAGTTTGTAGGCTTTATTTGGGACACAATACTTCTTTGTTCTCTCTCACATGAAGGAGCAGCAGAGTCCTCCCAGAAATATATGTTGGAGCAAATATGGACTTCCGTGAGGTTTTGATGAGTCGAAAACTCCAATGCAATCCTCACCATAGCTAAGCAGATTAATGGGTACAACAACAGTTCTAGCTAATGGTGTCTGTCTACCTGTTGTATGAATACAACTCTAGAAATAATAGTGTAAACTTTCCCCCAGATATCTCCTTTTTCTCTTCTAAGAACTATCACTTCCTGGAGGCTGGATCTCTAAATCTGTTTGATCCCTAATCTTCTCTTACACAAGGAAGCTGATAGTTGCATTCAAAAGCTAAAAAACTGGATCAGCCTCCAGGAGAACCAAGAAAATTTCTTCTTATCCCTGCATTTTGCGGGTGATTTGGGTAGCCCTGCATCCCCACTGGAGGTAAGAAAGAGTCCAGAATTGATGGGAACTTGTGGGAGGGATTTTCCTTTATTTGGGGTTGTACACACATTGACTAGTAAATTATGGGAACCTGAATTTTGAATGTGAGCAGTAAGTTCCTGAGAGATGGGTTCCTTGGCTCCTTGTCACCAAGCCTTAGTTATAGCTATCTGGAATTGAGATTATAGAACCTAACTTTACCTGCCGTAATACCAGAAGACACCAAATACCAACCAGTCGAGGGAAATGGCCTTTAAATTCAGTGAATGGTTATTCTCCTCATTCTCTCTTGGTCAATCTAGATCTCTAACTGTGTTTCAAGGAGTCTTCATGTGTACAATGAAATCCTCTCCAGAGTTCCTTCTTAAACATTTTATGAGTGAACTATCATTGAAATACTTTAAGAGAAAAGGATAAATCAGCCACAACATTAACAATAAGGAAGATGAATCTTACTGGAAAGAATATTGCCAGTATCAAAAGTAAACATAATTCATAATGTAATTTAACTGTAGAAAACAATATAAGATAAATCATCACTATAGTGACATCCCGTAAAGAGCAAAGAAAAGTTACAATTGTTTACATAATTGGTGCGACCCAGTGCAGAATGAAAATGTGGACCTCCTTGTTCTAAAATTATTAAGAATTTCAAAACTGTGACAGCAGAACATTAAGTCGGGCAGGGAATCCTAAGTGTAGGGCCCTATGTGACTATAGAGGGCTAGCCCGTGAAGCCAGACTTGCCCCAGAATATGCTAAAGTAGTGATCCAGGACCTAAACAGTGAAGGTAGCTATCCAGAACCTGGACTTTATTATTAACAGAATGGATTTTCCAGTTTCCGTGCTTACAAAAAGAAAACAATGTACTTATTATCTGGGACAAAACATTTTAATGCTATTACTTTAAAGAGTTACCAAGTTGAATCTGGCAATAATTCCATAACCCAATGCAGCCTTACATTTCAACTTAAAATTTTGTAAATTCTGATGTTATCTATCAAGTTGTATAGAAATTATAAAAATCATTAAAATAAATAAATAATAGCAGTAGACATTGTAATTACCGTATATTTAAGTAAAACTAATATAAGATCTCTACTGATAGCTTCACAACTTGACTTCCTTTGAAGTTATGAATGATTAATAAGGTCAGCCAAATATCACAGGAAGATTTATGTCATTTAGAAGAGCTAATAGCCCAAGATTAGTAATTGTTTTATATCAACTTCTAAATAAATCAAAGAGGAAAAAGACTATTTACTTCATCGAGAGCCATTGGTACTGAAGATAGCTTAGTAAAACATAAGCTACCCTATACGAAAAAAAGGGAGAAAATTAGAATATATATTAATTTTTTTCTTCTTGGTAAAGCAACAGTAAAGACCGATAGAAATGGTTATCTGTAAAAGAGCAAAGCATGTGGTGGAAGGGAACCAGAGGGGACAGATTCCTCACTAGGAGCTGAATGCTCCTTTTTGTATTTTTTCCTATTTCAACCATGGAAATACAGTATCTGTTCAAAAATGAAAAAAAAATATGGGCTCCCCCACATTTTATGACTAAGTCAGAAATAAAAATTAGTGGGGCGCCTGTGTGGCTCAGTTGGTTAAATGTCTGCCTGCAGCTCAAGTCGTGATCCCAGAGTCCAGGGATCAAGCCCTGCCCCCAATGGGTTCCCTGCTCAGTGGGGAGCCTGTTTCTCCCTCTGCCTCTGCTCCTCCCCACAGTCATGCTCACTTTCTCGTTCTCTCTCTCAAATAAATAAATAAAATCTAAAATAATAATAATAATTTAAAAAGCAATAAAAAATAAAAATTATCATGAATTCTAGAGAAAGAATTGTTCCAAAGCAAGCTATGTCAGTGGAAGTATTTTGAAAAACATGGAATTTGTTCAATTTTAAGCCCTGGTATTTATAAGCTCTGTGCGTTGGAAAGGTATTTAGCCTCTTTATGCCTCAAGTGTCTCATTTTATAAATGAGGATAAAAATGCTCACCTGGCAAGTTTATTGCAAAGATTAAAGGAAATGACAAAGGTGATACCTTTCAAAATGGTGTTTAGTCTTTGATAGCTAATATTATTTCCAATAATATAATGCTTAGACTAGTGGAGTCTTATCTGCATGAAATTCTTCAATCACTTATATATACATTAATTCAGCAAATTTTTATTGAGATACTGCTTTGAGACAAGATTTTGCTCTAAGGGCTTAATATATCAGAAAGTAAAGCAAAGAAGGTTCATGTCCTTTTGAAGTTTGTATCAGATATGTTGCATTGATGAGGAAGAGATACGAAAAGCAGTAAACAGAATAAAAATGTAAATATCGAAGTATGTAAAACAGTTTCAAACAGTGAAACTTATGGAAAAAGGAAAAAAGCAGGACCAAGAAAAGAGATTATGCTGGGTTGGGTTGGGGAGAAGGTGAAACAGATCACAATATTAAATGGGGTGGGCAGGTGGGGCTTTACTAAAAAAGAAGAAAACAAATATAATCCTGTTCACATTGTGATTGTTTCAGTTTTTAAAATTATTAAATTACATGTTACTTAGAGTTTTAGATGTTATTATCCATCTAAAAACATCAAACGCCATGAACATTAAGCAATAGCATTTTCAAAAGCTAGTCTTTTAAGATGTTCTAATAATTTTAGAGTGAGCATTACAAAATCTCATTTCATGACAATATGAGCTTAAAAACTCAATATTCATTCTACAAATAGGTATCATGCCTTTTTGAAGATTCAGGACAAGCCCATTTATGCTTCTCCAATAAAAATTTGAGTCAGACACTGCATCAAAAACTAATGATGTGGGCACCTAGGTGGCTCAGTGGGTTAAAGCAACTGCCTTCGGCTCAGGTCATGGTCCTGGAGTCCTGGGATCAAGTCCCACATCAGGCTCCCTGCTCAGCGGGGAGTCTGCTTCTCCCTCTGACCTCTCCCTCTCATGCACTCTCTCTCAAATAAATAAATAGAATCTTAAAAAAAAAAACAAACTAATAATGTATTTTATGGTGACTAACATAACACAATAAAAAAAATTGAGTCATAATTTTATTCAACCAACTTGGTTGAATAATGAATGAATTTGTGATTGACCCTAGAAATAATCTTTATGAGGACTTGTGTTTTTCAACATATAGCCAGAGACTAAACTGTTCTTTCTTCTTCTTCTTCTTCTTTTTTAAGATAGTTTGTTTGTTTGTTTATTTATTTATTTATTTATCTGACAGAGAGACACATAAGAGAGGAAACACAAAAGAAAGGGGAATGGGAGAGAGAGAAGCAGGCGCCCTGTCGAGCAGGGAGCCTGAAGTGGGACTTGATCCCAGGACCTGGGATCATGACCTGAGCCAAAGGCAAACACTTAATGACTGAGCCACTCAGGCACCGTAAACAGTTCTTTCTTCTAGTTGTGAATTCCAACTCTCTCCTTGAATGACCCTTTCATCTAAATTTTCTATAAAAGTAAGGGCATCTTTTAAAAATACACTGGCAGCCTTCCCCAGTACATTTGCAGCCCTCCCCACCCAAGTACATTTGCACAAACTTTCTTTCCAAAAACAAAGGTAAAAAAAAGAAGGATACTGTCATGGGGCACCTGGCTGACTCAGTTGGTGGAACATGCAACTCTTAATCCCAGGGTTGTGAGTTCCAGCACCATGCTGGGTGTAGAGATTACTTAGAAATAAAATCTTTAAAAGAAAGAAGATATTGCCACATTGCTAAACTTTACGTTAGCTTGCTGCTGAGAATTACCACTTTTCTTAGATTTGTGCAGATTCAAACTTCAAGCCTGGTTATCTCATTAGAATCAGCAGAAAGGAATATATATTTTGAAGTCAGCCTTCTCTTTATTCTCATAAATAGTTCCCCTAATTCTGGGTTACTTTACTAGAAAATAAAATCCGTGTTTCTAAATATACTTATGTAATGTGGAAAGAGTCTCTTCAAATTATAAATCTAGGTAAGTATGCATACTTAACAAATTTCAAACAAAGATGAAAATAAAATCCAACTGATGAAAATATTACCTATTAAAAGTCCAATTATCTAAGTCTAATTTAATGTCACTTTTTTTCCAGCAGATGCAAATACAAAGCTGACTGAATTCAGGTATAATTACGATAATGTGGTTTTAATTATGCACACCAAACCAAAGACTGTCTTTTAAAAGTGCATTTTATCTGGAAAATGGCTGTCATTGGACTGGATGATGACAGCCTTCCATTACTGGTAGTGCCATTTAATTTCCACATCTAGTGGTTGATTTAAAAAAAAAAAAACAAGATTATCCGAAAATACTCTTTAGTTAGGGCGCCTGGGTGGCTCAGTCCTTAAGCATCTGCCTTCCACTCAGGTCATGATCCCAGAGTCCTGGGATCAAGTCCCACATCAGGCTCCCTAATGGGGAACCTGCTTCTCCCTCTCCCGCTCCCTCTCTGCTTGTGCTTTCTCTCTCTGTGTTAAATAAATAAAATCCTTTACACAAAGAAAGAAAGAACTTTGGGGTCAGACCAGAGAAATGGAGCAATTTCATATTTCTTCCATTGTTGAAATAAAAACTAAATGAGTTCAATGTGTAGGCACCAAGCTGTTCTTGCCTTTGGTTCTCTGTATAACATTGCATGTGACCACTAAAACTGCAATTTTCTATTTTTTTTTTAATTTTTAAGTTTTTTTTTTATGAACATATAATGTATTATTAGCCCCAGGGTACAGGTCTGTGAATCGCCAGGTTTACACCCTTCACAGCACTCACCATAGCATATACCCTCCCCAATGTCCATAACCCCACCACCCTCTCCCTACCTCCCCCCGGCAACCCTCAGTTTGTTTTGTGAAATTAAGAGTCTCTTATGGTTTGTCTCCCTCCCAATCCCATCTTGTTTCATTTATTCTTTTCCTACCCCTCAAACCCCCCACATTGCATCTCTGCTTCCTCATATCAGGGAGATCATATGATTGTTGTCTTTCTCTGATTGACTTATTTCGCTAAGCATGATACCCTCTAGCTCCATCCACTTCATCACAAATGGCAGAATTTCATTTCCTTTGAGGCTGCATTGTATTCCGTTGTGTATATATACCACATCTTCTTTATCCATTCATCTGTTGATGGACATCTAGGTTCTTTCCATAGTTGGCTATTGTGGACATTGCTGCTATAAACATTCGGGTGCATGTGCCCCTTTGGATCACTACATTTGTATCTTTAGGGTAAATACCCAGTAGAAAACTGCAATTTTCTCTTATAAATTGTTCGGTGACTACAAAAGATTCTTGTGCAGTCATTAAACGAACATTTATTGACCATGTACTATGTGTGTCAGTGGACTCTCAAAACTTCCTTGAGAAAAATTATTCTATCATGAAAAGCTGGAACACGTGCCAAAGTCATGGCAATGTCCTGGTGCTCACAAGCCCTCTACTGAACAACATTGATGCTTCTAAAGCAGTGCTGTCATTTAAGACATGAATGCAGTATAATAGAGCTAAAACTTTCACCAGAATATATCTGGTAAAGTCTGCAAAGAAGCACAGAGAGCCTGTGTCTATTTTCGGATGGAAATATTGCACCTGAGGCATTGAACAAATTATGCAAGAACTGATCATGTTCTTAAATATACTCTAGATCAGCAAAGACACAGGGTGATAATTGGCTGGAGAAGTGAGGATCACGCTGGTGAGGCTGTGGACACAGTGTCAGCCCTTTAAGTTCAAGATCCCATTCACGGCTGAACCTTGCTCAGTATATTCATACAGAGCTTCTCTTTGTCCTTGGATGGGAGTTACTTACATCTCCTCACAACTGGGAACTTTGCAAGAGACCTGATCAGTTCAGGATAAAAGCATTCATTCTGGGGGCACCTGGGTGGCTCAGTCAGTTAAGCATCTGCCTTCAACTAAGGTTGTGAATCCGGGGTCCTGGGACCTCGCCTCTTATTGTTGGGCTCCCTGCTCAGGGCAGAGCCTACTTTACCCTCTGCCTGCAGCTCCCCCTGCTAGTGTGCTCGTGCTCTCCCTCTCTGTGTCAAATAAATACATACAATCTTTTTTTTTTTTTAAGATTGTATGTATTTATTTGACAGACAAAGATCACAAGCAGGCAGAGAGGCAGGTAGAGAGAGAGGAGGAAGCAGGCTCCCTGCTGAGCAGAGAGCCCGATGTGGGACTCGATCCAAGGACCCTGGGATCATGACCTGAGCCAAAGGCAGAGGGTTTAACCCACTGTGCCACCCAGGCGTCCCCATAAAATGTTTTTTAAAAAGATTTAAAAAAAACATTCATTTCAGCTGGAATAAATCAGGTTATTTTCCTTCAGACTGGTCACAGAAGAGGTTCTGACAATCCCATTCATTTACTTCCCAAACGTTTGTCTTTTCCTAGTAATAAAAACCAATACGTGTTTATTTTAGCAAATTTGCAAGACGTGGGAAAGTTGAAAGAGGGCAATGAAATTCACCCATAATCATCTCTCAATAGAAACCGCTGATAACACTTTGGTGTCCTTCCTTGAATCATACTGAATACTCAGTTTTGAATCCAGCTTTTCTCTTACTATTTTATGGTGCATTTTTTTCTAGGGCTTTAAAGGTTCTTAATTAAGTCATTTTTAATGCTGATATATTATTCTATGGAATGAATAAACTATACTTTATAAAATACTCTTGTTTTGGAACATTTAAATTGCTTCCAGACTTTTACTATTATAAATAATAATGCCATTAAAATCCTTGTACAGAAATTGTCATCTAAATTTATGACTCTTGGGATCCATTCCTTTAAGAAGAATTACTATAATGCACATTTTTCCTTTAATGCATATTTCTCCAGGAAATTTCACTGAGCATTTTACTATATAGAAGTCACTGTGCATGATACTACAGACAATACAAATATGAATTAAACCGAGTTCACCACTAAGAAGCTTACAATCTAGAAGGGAAAATCAGACAAAAGTATACATAACTGTAATAAATATGGGAAAGGGATACATTTCATGAACAAAGGTTTTGATTTGCCCTTTGGAGACTCAAAAATGAGGACTCTTTTCTCATGACAAATTGAAACCTCTTTGCCTGAAAATGTTTATTCCCTGCTTTAAAAGCTGTTTCTGATTGCTAATATTCTCATTGAAATGTTTATCGTTTCTCTGTGTCTACTTTGGAAAAAAAACCTCTGTTGGATGTATTGCATAAGTATTACTGACTTCAGGTTTAATAGTTTGTCTTTTTCCCAGCAGAAATTTCAAGCATTTGAATATGAGCACTTTGTTTTCTAACGATGCAGGGTTATGTGGGTGGCTGCAAATCCCTATAGGCGCAAGCCTTATAATAAAGCAATGGTGTCGCGAACCTTGTAATAAAGCAATGGTCACTGGGGATAGGTGTAGGTTGCGATTATAGATTAGCATACACTCTCACAGATTCAGTATGTTAGCTTCCATTGATTTGTTATGGTAGGTACAAAGGCATCATCTCGCTGAGCTTAAATGACAGGTTTTGATAATAGTATTATCATTTTTCAAAGTCAGACGAAACTTTTATGTAGGTTTCTTATTTTCATTGTATCAAAAAACTTTGTAAAAGAATCAGAGAGGAAATTTTCAGACTGTCCTTCTCATCTGTGTCACAGCCACCCAGCTCTGCCATGGTAATGTGAAAGCAATTGTGAACTGCTGACTGGCTCAATAAATATTTATGGACATGGAAATTGACATTTTACATAAATTTTATATGTCATAAAATACTATTATTTTGATTCCCCCCCCACCATTTAATTAAAAGCCCTTTTTAGTTCATGGGCCATACAAAAATAATCCGTGGGTGGGCTGCATTTGGGTCACAGGTCATCGTTTGCTGGCTTGTTGCCTAGACTATCTCATTCAAAAACAACAGTTATGTACAAATTCTAAAATAAAACCCTTTAAGCAGCAATACTAAAAGATTAAATACGAGGCTTTATAATTTTACAACTCCACAATAGCCAAACTATGGAAAGAACCTAGATGTCCATCAACAGATGAATGGATCAAGAAGATGTGGTATATATAATTTTACAACTCTAAGTACTTTTCTTAAAATTTGGATCAACCATTTCCCTTGTATTGGTATGCTTTTGGCTACAGGTAACAACAAAGTGTGACTAATGGTGGCTTAACTCTGAGGACAAGTAATTTTATCACTTATCAAGGATTCAAGACATAAGACATTTCAGGGTTGGTTGCAGAGCACACCGAACTCTGCAATGGCCCGGGGCTCTTTCCAACATGCTGTTCTGCCACCCTTAGTAGATCCCGCAACATCGCCTCTCTTGGTCACAAGATGATAGGCATTTCAGGACTTATATCTGTATCCTTACAAAGCCACATCTGCAAGCAAAGGGAGCACGAAGGAGGTGGGTAGGGAATCAGTTCTTTTCAATAGGTTATTCTCTTAATGAGTAAGAAAATTCTTCCCAGAAGTCCCACAGCAGTTTTCCCCTTAAGACCCATAGTGCAGAACCAGTCATATATGCATGTACGCTCTCCCCTTAACTCATCAGCTGACAAAGAAAATAGGATTACCATGATCATCTGGCCCCATCTGGCCTTTGCTGTGAAGGAATACAACTTGTCCGTCCATATTGCCTCCAATATTTGAATGACATTGGGTTTTGTTAGGAAGGAAAAGTGGGGATGGCAGTTGAGTAGACAAGTGCTTGCCACGTTGTTTTAATTTTTAATAATTTATGAGTTGATATATTTAAGGTGTATAAAATCAAATCAACAGGAAAAACACAATTTATTGAATAAGATATGAGGCTTTTGTTACACCATATGCACTTTTTGTATTTTGTTATGTATTTTGTAACTCCATGGTACATTTTCTAACTCTTTCTATACTCTGCCACTAATTCACTCTTGATCAGTCCTGAATATTTCAGCTCTTCAAGGCCAAACTTGTATCATGACAGGTTTAGGTGACGCCTCAAATTTGTGCAAATCTTCTAAGAGGTGTGTATATATTTTTCCTTGCACAAGTCACTAATACATGCAACACCTGGTAAAAATGCAGAAGTAGGAACTAAATTAACATGGACATTAATTAACTTTAAATAATACATGTAAAATTATATATCTATGACTATAATTTCTAACGTGTCATTTCATATATATGGTTTCATATATATGAAACTATTGAAATTTCAACTTGCATCCGCTCAATATATCATACTGTTTACTAAGTTCCTATTAAAATAAATGCATCATCTTCTTCAAGTAGGTTTTTATAAAATTATCTCCTGTAAATGCTACTACATAAAGGCAGCATGGCTCGTGTTCATGGCTTTTAGTCACCTTTATTACTTTAATAGCATTTATATAAATTTCTACCCAGTGATAGCATCAAAGTGTATAACTAATAAATTTATAATTTATTTACTGAGGAAATAACAATTTATTATTAAAATGAGAGAACTTTTATCTTTCTCTCGTGAGATAAAAATAAGAATAACTTTGTTACAAAGTGTTGATTTCCCTTAGATTCCAGTTTTGGAAATGATGTCCTATTAATAGTTGAAGCAGCTTACTGATTCCTAATTTTTCTCCTGAATATTCTTTTTTGGTTTTATCTTGCTTATTAGGAACTAGATCAGTTGGAGACTGGTTAGGTTGTTAAAATTAAATTGAATGTTTGTTTAAAACATTTAAACTAGACCGAAGAGACATATGCCAATCTACATGTGATTTTTGCTACATTGGGAAGTCTAAAGATAAAATTTAAGGAACATGAATTAGTCTATAGTCTTCCTGTGCATTTTTCTAGTCTGACCCTATATGTTAATTCCTAGGAAAGAGTTGATTCTGAGCTGCCACCTCCTCTCCATACTGTGACTCCACCACAGTGTGGGGTTCCAGGTTCCTCCAACGGTCCTTCTGCATTCCAGCAGACAGAGAAGAGGACTAGCACATCTCCTGGTAAGGGTGCAGAAGCCAGGCCTGAGGTGACACATACCACTTCTGTCCACAAAATTCTGAAGACTGTAGTGACATGGCTCCACCTAAGTGCAAGGGAAGTGTGTGTCCAAATGAAAATGATGTGGGATTTGGTTAGCGTTCAGCGCTGTCTCAGTCACAGAGAGCTGTCGTGCATAGAAACCTGTGAAATATGCACATCTCAGGCTGCCTGGGTGGTCCAGTCCGTTAAATGCCCAAGTCAGACTCCCTGCTCAGCAAGGATACTGCTTCTTCCTCTCCCTGCCCCCAGCTCTTGCTCTCTCTCAGATAAATACAATTTTAAAAAAAGAAACAAACAAACAAAAAGAAACCTGCACATATCTGTGTCAGTATCCAGCAGAGCTCTCACTCAATATGTGTTAATTAGTGGTAAACTTCCTATTAGATATATAGATGAATAAAACAGTATATGAAGACTATATGTACAAGGTGATACTCAATATTTTGTTCTACTCTAACCTAAGATAACTTGAGATCAAATGGAGTCATTTGATCCATTCACCTAGTGTTTCAAAACACAGCCATCAAATGCAAAGTCTGTTAGAAATTGTTGCAGAAAATTGTAAGCAGCAGTAATATTGATAGAAGTAATGTCAGATGATATACATATATTTTTAAAGATGGTATTTATTTATTTGTCAGAGAGAGTGTGTGTGTGCACAAGCAGGAGGAGCAGCAGGCAGAGGGAGAGGAAGAGGCAGGCTTTTCTGCTGAGCGAGGAGCCCAATGTGGGACTCCATCCCAGGACCTGGGGTCATGACCTGTGCCAAAGGCAGATGCCTAACTGACCGAGACACCCAGTGCCCCCAGATGGTGTATATAAATTATAAACATTCCATCTGAAAATAAAGACATCCTCTGGTATATTATTAGGCAACTATGAACAACTTTGAATCAAAAAAGAAATAGAAATATGTATACATAACTCAAAATATCCAAATGAGGAAGCATAGAACTCTTGCTACAAACACTTGTGATAAGACACCTTTTTGCCCGAAACAGGTATGTTTACTGCAGTTCTCTACAGAAAGAATGAGCTTTCTACATAGAAAGTATTTCTGTGTGTGTATGTGTGCATGTGTGTGTGTGTGAGGGGGGTGATTTTATCAGTAACCAGTTCTCTAAAAAATGTTGCAGGGGCGCCTGGGTGATTCTGTTGGTTAAATGTCCAACTCTTGATTTTGGCCCAGGTCATGATCTCAGGGTCCTGGGATTGAGACCCACATCAGTGTCCCTGCTCCCTGCTCAGTGGGAAGTCTGCTTTTCTCCCTCTGCATCCCTCCAGAATAAATAAATAAATCTTAAAAAAAAAAAAGATTGACAGCATCTGCCCACTTAAAAAATAGGTTATTTCAAGGTTATTACATAGGTGGCTAGTATGATAGTATTGATTGCAATACCACTTTTTTATAGAACCAAATACATTAAGTTATAAATTTTTCAATTATGATCAACTCATGGTAATTGTAGTAAAACTTCTTTCAATATTAACTTGTCTTTGAAACTACTTGTTTAAATTATTTCCAGTACTATACATGGCACAGTAGATAACACTGCAATTACACTGAAAGTGAAACAATGTTTAAGGGGAATGTAGTGATATGCATAATAAATCCAAAGGGAGCAAAACCTCCTTTCAACAAGATCTGAAAGGATGCATTAAAAATTAGGGGGTATTTCCTTCTCCTCAGTGGTGTGTCTATTGAAGTATCAGCCAAATAACTGAGACAGTTGAATTGCCCTCCTCAAAGGTTACTTCAGGAGGACTGGATTAAGGGCTAACCTCAGTTTGCTAGAGGAGATGTTACCTGGGTGAAGGACCATTTGAATAAATGTGGAGTGGTTTCTCAGGTGGAAGTGATGGCTGGGGAACTTGATCTGCTTGAGTTGGAACGCTGGAGTTCTTGGAATGTCCTTTCCCCTCCTATCTCTGTGATTTTGGAACACAATCCCTTCATTATTAGAGTCGCGAGTTTTTAAGTGCACATAAACCAATTTAACATGTATTTTCTTCAATTTGCTGTTTAGCTAGTGTTAAAACAACAAATTAAATGGACTCTAACGTGATTACTAATACAGTCCTAAAAGTGTTCATGGTGATGGAGGGTTCTGATGCCCTTCTGGAAATCTGTGGATTGTTAGCACCACCTTTCTCTTTTACTTCCACACATCCCTCATCATCTCTAGTATGATGCTTCTGGTAAGATAATTTGATTCGGTGAGACAAGGACAGACATTGATGCAGAAACTCGAGTAGGGATTCTAGGTCGGCAGCGACTCACTGTAGGTTCCGCGCTTTGGTTTCCTTATCTGAAATACTTAATTCACTGGGTAGCTCTAGGACATAAATAAGATTATTATCGAGCGCCCGGCACAGCGGCGTGAGACCGCAGGTGAGCGCGGCTGACCTTTTGAGCACCCAGGTGTGTGCCGCAGGTGCGCGCCTCTCGGCCAATGGGAGTGCCCGTTACGCGCCGGGCGGGACGGGGGCGGAGCCGTCCGGTGAAAACCGGCTCCCGAGCCGCGCCCTGGGCTCTTCCAGCAGCACTGCGAGTCCTTGGCTGCATGCCCGGCTGGAGGCGGAGGCGGCGGCGCGAACTGCCTGTACTCTGCGCGCTCTGCGCTCCGCCCTCGGGGCTTGCGGCCGTCCGCTCGCAGGGAGGAGGGTGGACGCAGCCCGGCCGGCCGCTGCAGCGGCGTCAGGTGAGTGCGGGCGCCGCAGAGACTGAGGCGTTGCGGCAGCACCAGGAGTCCGAGCCAAATTCTCAGCGCGGCCCAGAGCGTCCCGGGAAGGAGGGGACCGCGGGGCACTCGCCGAGGGGACGCCGGCGCCGAGCAGCCCGCAGTCGCCCCTCTTGAGTCGGACCTAGCGTGGCACGCAGGCGACGCCCCCCCCCCCCGGGGTCCGGTCACCCCGAAGGAGCCGGTCGAGCGCACCTTTGCTGACGGACGAGCGTGATAGAGAGGCGGGAGCTGTGAGCGAACCCGGCGCGATGAACGGCGAGGGCGGCTACAACTTCAGGCGGACCGCTATACGGCGGAAGCCCGGTCCCTTCTGCCTGCCGCTGGGGACCCCTCAGCCCTGGAGACCCTCGGGGTCGCACTGGGGACGGCCCGAGACGGACGCCTTCAGGAGCCAGGCACCTGCGGACCGCCCAGGTGAGTGCCCCGCGGGGCAGGGGCGGGCGGAGGCGTTGCTGCCTGAGTAAGCCGGGCGGAGCGCCCCGCAGGTGCGCCCAGTCTCCTTGCTGCTAAGGGAGCCCAGTGGGGGGAGCTTCCCAGACGGCTGAGCCGGGCCGTCCACCCCTTACCGATTGTGTCCCTTTCCCCCAAAGACTGTGTCCCTTCCCCCAAAGGACCTTGGGCAAGAATCCGCGGGGGGCCCGAGCTTGCCCTGGAGGTCCCTTATCAGGGAATTCCGGGACTATAGGTATTATTTTAAAAGTTTGGCTACGAAGTAATAAAGCCCATTCTTTTGAGACACTGAAGTTTAAGTTTCTTAGTTAAATTCCTGCTTCGGCAGACCTCGTGAAGGACTAGTACAACACATGTAGCCTACTTGTACTAGGCTGATGTTCCCCTTGGGCTCGCGTAGTTGTTGGTAACCTGGGACCAGCTATCCGGAGGGCTCCGGTTTTCGCTTTTGCAGAATACGCTTGACTCCCACCTTACGTGTGAAAGGCGGCGTCTCTCATAAGGAAACAGATTCCTAGTATCAAGAAATGGAACTATTATTGCTCTTTTCGTATAGATAAATTCAGCTATCAGTAATGCGGTATTTTGAGTAGTGAATTCTCGTCGAATCTTAGTATTGGAAGAAATCCTAAAGATCTGTTCAAGCCCTCGGCATTTCGGAGGGGAGCTTGAAACTATGTGGAACGCTAGGGATTTTTTCTTGATTTTTGTGCTCCTATCATACTATAGCTAGAAACGTTTTGTATGTAGACCAGTTATGAGACAAAACCCTCATTCACGCAGCAGAAACGCAAATACTTTTATTCACTTTCATTTTGTTTTGATTAAGCAAATGTGCCATGATTATTTAAATGTGATAACTGTTGGAGTTTTAAAATTTCTCTAATCCTTGTCCTGAAGTTGTAGTTAGTAGTCATAGGGTAGAAAAACATGATGGATGATTTACAAATTTAAAGCCACATTAGATAAGGGCAGAAATAGTGATGTGAGAAAATAATGCAACCAAGTAACTGAATTACAGTTGGTTACCTCTCAATTTCCTCTTCTGTGAAATGAGGACAGTGAAATCATCTCTTCTAGATTTAGGTGTGATTCACTCTAAAATGAATGGAAGAGTGTTTTCCTTTCTTAGTGAGTATGTTTTGCTTTTTCTGAAGTTATTTACACATTTTTAAATTGAGCTACCATTTTTTTTTTTTTTTAAGCGTGATCTCTACATCCAACATGGGCTCGAACTCATGAAGCCAATATCAAGACTCTCGTGTTCCTCTGACTGAGTCAGCCAGGTGCCATGAGTTACCAATTTCTTTCTTTTTTTTTTTTTAAAGATTTTATTTATTTATTTGCCAGAGACAGAGGGAGAGAGAGCAAGCGAGCATAGGCAGACAAAGAGGCAGGCAGAGGCAGAGGGAGAAGCAGGCTCCTTGCCGAACAAGGAGCCCGATGTGGGACTTGATCCCAGGACCCTGGGATCATGACCTGAGCCGAAGGCAGCTGCTTAACCAACTGAGCCACCCAGGCGTCCCAGAGTTACCAATTTCTTAATCACTGACTGTTTTCAGTTTTGAGGGCAATAGGATTCAAGTTCTTTACATCATGTTTTTATTTAAAATTACATTACATTCAGTTTCCAAACTGAATAGGTGAGCAAAAGATGAAGTGACTTAGAAGTAGGAATGAAAGGAGTTGTTGGAGGCTATAAATAATCTTCTATAAAGTAGCTTTGCTTATAGAAGAAACAGTCCTTTTTTACTTCAGAGAAAATCCAGAACACTTTTTTTTTTTTTTGAAAGATTTATTTATTTTAGAGTGTGAGTGAGTGCACATGCAGGGATCAGGGCGGTGGGGGGGGGGGATAGTGAAGGAGAGGGAGAGGAAGAGAGAGTCTGAACTGAAACCAAGAGTTGGTCACTTAACTGACTGCCACCCAAGTGCCCCCACAACAGTTTTTTTCTTTTTCTTTTTGAATTTTTAAAAACTATATTTCTTTTACAGAGAGAGCAAATGAGAGCAAGTGGGGGAGGGGCAAGAGAGAAGGAGACTCTCAAGCAGAGTCCCCACTGAGTGGGGACACTGCCTTGGACTGGATTTGATGACCCTGAGATCATGACCTGAGCTGAAACCAAGAGTTAGACACTCAACTGACTGAGTCACTCAGACACCCTTTTTGTTCTTTTTAAAATGGTAGGTAGGGTCGTGATAGGGAGTAGAGGTGCAACTCTTGATCTCCCGGTTAGAAGTTTAAACCCCATGCTGGATGTAGGGATTACTTAAAAATAAAATCTTTAAAATAGGGGCGCCTGAGTGGCTCAGTGGGTTAAAGCCTCTGCCTTTGGCTCAGGTCATGATCCCAGGGTCCTGGGATCAAGCCCCGCGTTGGGGGCTCTGCTCAGCGGGGAGCCTGCTTCCCTCTCTCTCTGTCTCTGCCTGCCTCTCTGTCTACTTGTGATTGCTGTCTGTCAAATAAAATCTTTTAAAAAAAAAAAGTGTTTAAAATAATAAAATGATATGTAGAGTGTAGCAGTAACTTTTCTAGTCTGTTACATTGTCTTAATATTGTTTACACAAACTCAGAGTTCTTGCTGCTGTAGTTTCAAAGTTGAAAAGTGAAAATGACTTAATCTTCCAAGGTAAGATTGTTCCTCTTTACCAGGATATATAATCTATAGTATCTATTGGAGAATGATCCAGTGTTCTGACAGGAAGTCTTAACCTATTGAGTGGCCACACCCTATTTAACTGGGTAGTATAAAAACATTTTAGAAAGCGCTTCCTTCTTTGAATCAAATCTGCCTCCCTATTCAGTCTCATCCAACCATTATTTTATAAGATCCTCTCCAAATCAAAAACTCAACCAGGTTTAAATCTGCAAGGAGTGCCAGTTTCACTGCAGCACCTAGAAAAGTATTTATATATGAAACCACAGCATTTAGACCCATTACATACAGAGTGGATGTTACTCATAATTGTTACTTTCCCTCTTAAAGAAGGAACAAAAACTTGAGAGGTCAAGAGCTTAACAGAAAATTCAGTTTCATGGTATTGTGTTATATCTATGATTGTGAAACCCACTAACTTTAGAGTTTTGTGATTTTTCCCAGGGGAAAAGAAAAAGTCTACCAACTGCATATGCTGTATATACCTGGCTATAAATTTCCTCGTCTAGGTGAAGCAGAGAGTTGAGGTGATTAAGATCTAGGCTTTGGGGTCATATAGCATCCAAGTCCTAGTTGTGTGAATTAGACCAAGCCTCTTAATTTCTCACTTTCTTCATTTATAAAATGGAGAAAACAGTACTTTAAAAGATAATAGAAATAAATGGCACAAAGCAAACATTCCAGGTAGTATCATAACAAGGAATCTTTATTCTCTGTGTCTCCAAGAATCTGGCACTAGGATACTCTAAAAATACTTGTTGAATGAATGAATACCCTCCCCCTATAATGTTCATAATAATGATCTATTGAGTGTGTTTTCTATGAAATACTATGTGATACACACATGTATATGTATATGAATTTATTTTATAACAGTCCAAATAGTAGCAGTAGTATGCCCATTTTACAGCTGAAAAAATGGAAGCACAAAGAGTTTTACTAACTTGCTTGGAGTCCTAAAACTGGTACTTGTTTTACTAGGATTCAAATTCAAGTGTGCTTAGAGTCAAAGGTAATGGTCCTATGCATATAACATTAATCATGTAATTCGATTACGGGAAAAAAAATCCATAAATTTAAACGGTTACTTGTATACACATAAAGTAAGATGAAAATTTTCTGTTGTGCTTCCCCCCAACCCCATACTCTGAATACTGGTTGCCCTTGATGGTGGGGAAGAGTTGATCTAGTCAGTTCTTTGTTTTGTTTTTTTTCTGCTATCATTCAAGGCAGCTTATTTCTGTAATTCTGTAGTTTTATGGGAATCCTGAAGGCCTTTATTGAAGATGACTTCCTGTAGAAAATATTTGTTTTTACTTGCAACCTAATGCTACTTTTATTAGGCAGGCCTTTCCATGACTTGAAGATAGTGTAAATTTGAATTCAGGCTTTCTCAGGGGAGATCAGCATCATTATCATCATTAATTTTTCCACTTGGTGTAGGGGCAGACTTTATCGTCAGTTTGCTGTGATGGCAAATTTTTCCTAGGCCACCTTTGTATTCAGGTGTAGCTCTTTCAGTGTGGAACATTGGTGTCTGGTTTGAGGTTCAGTCCTTTCCCATTTCACAAGGTCAAGGCCAGTCTCCCTCTCTCCTGCAAGCCCCTCAGTTCTTGGGCTCTAGGTTCTTGGGAATGGTATTGCCCCCAGGGTAGCACGGGCTTACGAATTAGTTTGCCATTCAGGTTTAGATTTACTGTTCTTTTTCTTTTTTTTCCCTCTTGTCCTTGGGAACCTCCTTTCTTATAATCTCAACAATAAAACTACATTTCAAAGCATAACTGTTGTAATGTATTCATCATCTTGGTACTTTGTGGCCATAGATGTTTCACATTGTATGATGTGCTAGCTTTACATAAGTAGAGTTTCTTTTTCTAGTTCTCACCATGGCTGGGGTACTTGGATTTTCAACACTTAACTCCAATATCCTGAGTGATGAAGATGACTTCTTCATCCATCTTACTTGGATTTCCTTCCAAGAGCTGTTAGTCGTCTCTTAAGGATGATGTCACCACTATTGGGGGGAGGAGGGATGGAGATTTGGGATCCCCGGATGAGCACTTACTGTGTATTGAACACTGTCTCTGAGCCAGGACCATGTGTGTTTTACTTCCACTTCTTATTCTTATGACAATCCTATAAGATAGGGTATATTATCCTTTTAGAGAAAAAGACCAAGTTTCAGAAAGTCTTAACTTGTTGCTGTACAAATGGCCTAATCTTCGGGGGCAAGATTTGAACCAGTTCTCTCTAGCTTCAGTGCTCACATGCTTGACCCACTAGTTCTGAAGGTTTCCCAGGGCTTTAAGAGGCAAAGTGCAATGCAACAATGATGTGTTATGTATTTAGGTCTAAGATTATTTGTAACTTTAATGAATATAATGATCTGAGCAAATAATTTATCTGAGGATTTAGAGTAAAATAGCAGTGTCCATCAATATTGTTTGTTTCTTGGAAGCTGCTTAAAGATGGACTTTGAAATAAGAAAGTCCCTCAGAGGGGCAGGAACCAGGAAGCGTTTTCTTACTTGGATTTCCTTCTAAGAGCTGTTAGTCGTCTCTTAAGGAACAGCTCTGCCAACTTGTGAACCTGAGGACATTCAGAGACTTATTCCACATTTACTTATTTGCTTGCATTCTTCCTCTGCTGATGGAAACTTAGGTTCATAGATCCAACTGGTGACAGAAGAGGATGTGGGACTTTTGGGGAATGGAATTAAGGGTCTGCCCAAAGCCCTGGACTAATGGGGCACTGGATTCCTTCCTTGTTATAGTCAAGGTTGTACTGAAGTTCTTCTGTACATGCGTCTGCTGAAAAGTTGCTTGAAAAAGGAGTCAAACATGATGCATTTAATTTTGTGAGTATAGTGTGAGATTCACTCCGTTTGGATAGAAGCTCATGAACCTTTACTTTTTTAAAAAGTACATCAGATAATTCTCATGATCTGTTTGATTTCCAAATGTTCTCCTGATGGCTGCATCAGAGTTACTTGGAGTGCTAATTAGAAATTCCCAGCCGCACCCTAGGTATAATGAGTCAGAATCTCCAGGGGTAGGGTGAGAAAAGCCATATTTTTAACAAGTGCCCCAGATGATTCTGAGGTGTAACCAGCTTTATGAACTACTGTGCATTCCCAAACATGGGCAAACCCTGCCTTCAGTCTTGAGCACAGGCAACCAAAATTTGCAGGTGCAAAGCAAAGAGTAATCTAGATGGCTTCTCAACTAGCACATCTTCTGGGCCCTCTGTAACTTTTGGCAAATTTTCTGCCCCTAACTGGCTGATTCTTTTTTTTTTTTTTTTTTAAAGACTTTATTTATTTATTTGACAGACAAAGATCACAAGTAAGCAGAGAGGCAGGCAGAGACAGAGAGAAGGAAGCAGGTTCTTTGCGGGGCTCGATCCCAGGATGCTGGGATCATGACCTGAGCCCACGGCAGAGGCTGTAACCCACTGAGCCATCCAGGCGCCCCTAACTGGTTGATTCTTAATTGCATTTTTTTACATCTGTTATAGGTCTTTTCTACTTTGTCTTATTTCTCAGCCTCATCCTGTTCCTCTTGAAGGAGACTTTAATTTATGCAGATGTACAATTTATATCTGACTGGATTATCTGATATGAACCCACATACCTTCCTTTCACTTCAGACTTGGCTTCTTTGTACTTGATAGCTGACCTCTTTCTCCGGTGGACAGATCTGGTCCTCAGCCACATTTCTCCTTTTTTACCTTCCCTGGGCTGCATGCCTCTTTACTATCCCGTCCTGGGCTTGGCCCTCACTCCCTCTTTTCCCTCCAGATGAGGTCTGCCTACACTTTATACTTGGAAGTTCTTTGGAGCTATGACCCAACAGCTTTCTCCCTTAAACTACTCTGTACTTCCCTTGTTGCCTCCACTTCTTTCTTCATCCCGGTCACCCTGTCTTTCTCCCCACTTCCTCTTCTTTTCGGCTGGCTTCTCTTCCCAAGCTGGCATTGGTAGGTAGTCTAGGTCAGCTGTAGATTCCCAAGTATTCTCCTATAGGCTGTTTTGGGACCTTTTTCTTAATTTCTCTGTGGTGTTTGCGTCCGTGTGTGTGTGTGTGTGTGTGTGTGTGTGTGTGTGTGTATTTATTTATTTGACAAAGAGGAAGAGGGGGAGGGAGAGAGCGCACACTGGCAGAGGGAGCGGCAGGCTCCCTGTGCTGGAGCGGATGTGGGGCTTGATCCCAGGACTTCAGGATCATGAACTAAACTGAAGGCAGGCACTGAACTGATTGAGCCATCCAGGTGTTCCATGTTTGCTTCCTCTGAAGGCACTTTTCTTGGTCTTGATTGTCATCTGAGTTTATTATTGCACCAGATCTCCAGGTTTCTTCCTCTGGCTAGCCTATTTTTCTTCTTGCCCCATTATTTCCTGCCACCTCTATTCTTTGGTGGTGTCATTCCCCACCCCCAACCCCGGGCTTCTGTAGCTTATCTATACTGCTCTGCATTTTCGAGAACTGGCTTTTAATACATGTTAATGTGCTAAGGGTACCAAAGTGTGACTTCTTTTTCTGCCAGCAGCACAGCCCCTCCTCCTAACTTTGCTTGGAGGTGTTACTAACTTTAAGGCTTCAAAGTTTATTTTAAATCTGCTTTTCTCTCTTGTCTACTTGCCACCCGGTCATCTGCCATTTCTTACTGACTCACCTTCATTTTTGATGGTGGCCTTTGTCTTATTTCAGACCAGCTTCTAACCAGTAGTGTTATTATCCACCTCACACAGTCCCATTAATTTTCTTAAATCTGGGTCTTGATCATAATTTTCACATTATCAGCCACCTTCTGTGGCTCCCCAACTGCCTGTTATTGATGTCTCTGTTCTAAAATGATCACCTTAGTGATTCTGGGTCAGACTTCACCAGGAACCTTTCAGTATGAAGATGGACCTTTTAAAATTCATGCAAATATTAACTCTTATTTGAACTCTGAAAGTTGGACTAGTCATACATTGATCACACCTGAGAAATTGTGTGTGTGTGTTCAGGAATAAATTTGGCATGGTTTGAAGAGCATTGTCTAGAATTAGTTCTCTGTTCCTGGACTATAGTTGAAGGTGTGCACATCACCAACAAGTGTTCTCGTGCCTGTAATCAATTTTGTATTGCTTCACTGATGCAGGAATGGAGTGGAGAAGACAAACCCAGCTGCCATTCCCCCTTATGCATACCCATGCATTGAAACCAGACTCAGCTTCAGCATCTGCAGAAGCTTGGGAGCTGCCCCCATTCTGGGGAATGCATTGAGCCACCGGGCAGCCTTGCTGCAGACCAATCTGCCACCTGCTCTGCAAGGCTGGGCTGTTCTCTGGGACCTCTAACAGGATTTGGGTTAGGCCACATGTTAATAGTAATCCTAAAAAGTGCAGTGACTTTAAGAAAAGGTTATTTGTATTTTTAAAATGTCCACCTGCTCTGCAAGGCTGGGCTGTTCTCTGGGACCTCTAACAGGATTTTGGGTTAGGCCACATGTTAATAGTAATCCTAAAAAGTGCAGTGACTTTAAGAAAAGGTTATTTGTATTTTTAAAATGTATGTTAGTGAGTGTATTTAGGAGTGGAAAGTCCCAAATAAATAAGATGCCCTAACTGAAGGATACAGAGGGATCATGCTTATAGTTTCACATACAATGCAAAATGGTATATGTGAGTTTATCAAATTATAGCCAAATTCAGTTAAAAATGCATTTAATTTTCCTATCAAGGATTTTTGTAAACAAAGTCATCTTCATTTTCCCTGTAAAAAGTTGAGTTACCTATACCTTTTTTTCCCCCTAAATTATGCTACATAATGGTATCATATTGACAACATACCATACTGATAAATGGTATCGGGAGTCCAAAGCTGAATGAGACAGATGCCCTGACCTTTAGTGATTTCCATCCTAGAAGGAGGAATGTGATCTATAATAAACACCAGGGTGTAAGTTAGTATTGTGTATAAGAGCAATAATTAGTGTGCTTGTAGTTCAGGGGAAGGAAATCTGTACCAGGTTGGAAAAACGATTTCATCTCCAAGTTTTATTCAGAGCCCTGTGCCAGCTACCTCCATCGGTATTTCTGTTCTCTTTTCAGATCCCTGTACCCTGCACTACAGAGTTTGCCTCCTCTAATCCCACTAAAGCTAGGGATTCTTCAGTCCTTCAACAGATATCTCAGTGTTTACTATGGATCAGGCATTGTGGCAGGGTCTAGAAATCAAGGTGAGAAGAATCCATGATAAGAGCTAAGTGTGGGCTTTGGAGTTAGACTGGCTGGGTTTGAATCCTTCTCTAGTAATTAACTGGCTGATTTGGATCTCTTTGGTTCTGTTCTCTCATCTATAAAATGGGAATATTAATATTACCGCATCATAGAAAAGTTGGCAGGATAAAAATTGATATTCTTAAAGGGCTTAGAACAGTGCTTAGGAAGTGTTCAGGTAAATTTCAGTATTTTTGTTGGGATGAACACAAGTGCTAGCTTCACAATCTGGTGTTCTCTTCTCATTTTCTGTGTCTGTCTAGTCTACTGCTGTCTCACAAGATTGTGATTAGTTGCCTCCAGTCATCCCCACAGAGTGTGAGCTCCTCCCCAAGCAGCAGGCTATGCTGGGCACATGTCTTCCATCCTTTTACATCCCCTTCCTGCTCAGCCCCACCCACCCCCTCGTGAAAGTACCTCTCACTGCTGACCTCTGTCCTCGGTCTTTCCTCTTGTGCTGTCTTGAGTCCCACTTTGATGTCAGACTTCCCTAAAGCCTGGATTGTGTCACAAAACCATCATCCTCTGCCTCTGTTTCCTAACATTCTGGCCTTCTCCTCTTTACCATGCTGCTTTTCTGGTGACACAAGTACCTGCTGGGCATCTTGCAGGATCGATCCACAGATCTCCTGGTCAGGATATGAGGCCCTCCCTCCCTTAACTTTCCCTGACTATTTGTTGTCTGTGTTCCTAGAAGAAAATCTTCCTGCACTCACTCTTCCCAGCCAACTCAAGTTGCTGCACCTGCTGTCCAGTCCCTAACTTGTGTGGTCCATTGCCATCACTCCTTAGGGGCTTTTTGAAGTCCATTTGAGGACTCAATAAATATTACGTACACAGAAGAACCCTGAATTAGCTTGGCACATTTTGGTTCAGCATGAGAATTTTCTGGCAATATTGCCAGAAAATGGAATTAGGTTCCTTTGCTGGTTGTGAGCTTCTTATTAATGAGGATGCTCAAGGAGGGGCTGGGGGACTGAGCGGCTGAGCTTAGAGGAGATATGCTGTCTCTCTGGCCTGTGCACCTTGTGCACAGACCCTTCTTGCCTCAGTGCTTCTCTGCTTTCCTTCTGAGTCTACACGGTTCCTGTGCTCCCATCAGCAACATGTGTTAGGGAAGGCCAGGGAGTGGTGTACTTTGGTCTTTGAGAATTCATGTACTAGGTGTCCTTTGTAGGTTACCGGTTGTGCTTATTCAGGTATTCTTGCTGCTGTTGATATGTCTTGAGTAAGAGACCATTGGAGTTGGGAGGACCTGGTTACCGGTTACCTGGTTACCGGTTGTGCTTAATCAGTTGTGCTGCTGTTGATATGTCTTGAGTAAGAGACCATTGGAGTTGGGAGGACCTGGGTGGTTCCTGCACTGGAAGACCCCGAGTACTTTGTTGTAGAAGTTTTGTTCTCTTCTAGCTTTGCCTTTTGTTTTCCATTCCTGCTGCCCTTCTTTCTTCCTTGCCCACTTCCAAGCCTTGTTCTTCCTTGCCTGTTGGGTTTCTCACTAGTAGGACCTGTCTTTTAAGGTCAAAACTCTTCCCTCCCCCCGCCCCCCAAACTCTTAATAATCATTGTCTTTCTGCCCAGATCTAATAGGCTTGTCTTAAAAGCCATCTGAGTGGTAGGTGCTAGGTATGATCAGAAGCAAGGTTTTAGCTTCCAGCTCTTCTAGCAAAAGATGGGACTGTGGAGCAGCTGATACCTGAAATAGCTCTATATTATTTTCCAGATCGTAGTGTGTTTCATCAGATCTAAAATGTATATTTTATCACATTTTAACATCTCTGAAATGGGATGCTTTCTGTTGATGGCATTAAAAAAATTGTAAGATGGTGAAATGTAGATTGGCCTGAATTTTAAAACATGACTGCACAATATTTACTGCCTCTAAATAGTAGTAAAGATGACGAAATATATTCCTGGATTATATAACTAAGAACATCGACTAACAGCTTTCCTCTTCCTCTCCTCTAAACCCAAAACATACTTTGCATTGTTATCTCTCTGTATCTCTGGCAACTTCTTCAGCCTCCTTAATTATAATTACTATAAGAGTCATAATAATAGTTACCATTTATCCAGCACTTTGTTGGTCAGACACTGTCTTAAGTACTTCATGTGCATAAACTTACTCATTACAAATAGAATCCGTAATCTCCACTGTAGAAAAATGGAATCAGGGTGCCTGGGTGGCTGAGTGGGTTAATCCTCTGCCTTTGGCTCAGGTCATGATCTCAGGGTCCTAGGATCAAGCCCCACATAGGGCTGTCTGCTCAGCAGGGAGCCTGCTCCCCCCCGCCCCCCCCCCCCCCGCCTACCTCTCTGCCTACTTGTGATCTCTCTTTCTCTCTGTCAAATAAATAAATAAAATCTTAAAAAAAAAAAAATAAGAAAAATGGAATCAGAAGCCCAGGCAGACTCAATAATTTGTTGAAGTTCATATGGCTGGGCGAGTCAGGATGTAAACTCATGCCTTTAACCCCTGGACTTTTCTCTCTCTCTCATTAATTTCTTATTGCCAGTTTTTAACATCTCTGAACCTAAAGATATTAGTTGTTGATTTTGAATAATGGAGGAAGTACATTTCCCTGATAATTTTGTCTACTTTATCCATAGTATTAAAAACAAAAGCAATGCTCTGGCCCACTGTAGCTAGCAAGGAAGGAAAAAAAAAAAAAAGATATTTTCAAGAAGAAAGAGAAACCTATTAAAAAAGATTCTGGAGATGGAAACAGAAACCAGAAATAGCTTCCTGGTCTTTGCTGTGCAACCCGACTCAGGAACACTCACCTAATTCAAGTCCTCTACTGCTTTCTTTCGAGGAAGTTTTGATTAGACTAGATCCTACCTTTAGCACAGTGATAGTGACCTATTGAACTTGGATGGTACATGAATGGTATTGATTTTCAAGAATCCTGTTATTTGTAGATGTGCTGTGAACAGGCAAAACTACTTTTCTCCTAACTAATTAAAAAATAGAACTATAGTATATGGTTATATAATAGATCATATCTACTATACACGATATGTGTATATGTCTAATGTTAAATATATCAATATCATGAACCTACTGGTATTTGCCATTTTAATTTTTCAAAGAGAATTATGCATAACTCCCTCTTCCCCCACTCCTAACATCTTAGTGTAATAAAACTGGGTGTGAGTAGTCAAACTCAGATGCCCGCCGCTGTGAAAGAACTAGGCAACTGACAAGGGTGCTAATTAGAGCCCCTCTGTAGTCCTTTTATAGAAAGTGGCAAACTCAGGCCACTGGTTATGAAAACAGTGAAAAGAAGGGAAGAGAAGGATTCAGGGGGAAGCAAGGAGGAAACTGCCAATGATGGCAATCATTGTTCTGAAGTCAGTGTGGTGCCCAGTATAAGCTCCTTTTCACTGGAGAACTAATGCCCGTTTCCAAGTTTGGGAACTGAATGGCCAACTTGCATGTTTTTGTTAACCTGGGAGATTTGCTTTAACCACATGGTGGGCACTGGGGAGATAGAACAAAGAATTCGAAAATTAAGATACTGATCTAATCCCTACTTCTCTTCCTCATGGTCTTGACGGTAGCTCATTTCTATAAATCTGAGAAAATTATATTGGCAATTACATGTATCATTGCACTAAAAGCTCTTGTTTTAGAATATTCATCCCTACAGATCTTTTGTTAATTGTCCATTTCTGGCAGAGATTTCTGGGTCCTACTATTTATACTTTTCCATCTGGAAAAGGTCTCAAAGCCAGTTCCTTACAATTAGTTCCTACAAATGTTATAGCAGCTCATTCAGAAAATAAGCTTTGTCATGGACTTTTAGAAAAGCTTAATAGTTTATATCTGCTTATTTTCTCTTATCCAAAAATACCTCTGCAAGAACAGATGAATAAATTATTCCTCTTTATTTTTTTCTTCTAATATTTCCTCTTTGCTCATGTGTTAAGTGATACAACTTATTGTAGACCTGAAAGTCTTGACTAATAGAAGTTTTGGCCACTTGAAACATCATTTTTAATGTTAAAAAAGTATTGAATTCGTCGGTTTCATGTGTTTACTTACATTTGCCTTTTCACTGAGGACCCTCCCTGACCACCTGATTTAATGTTGAAAGTCTCGCTTCCACACTTCTCTCCTCCATCTTTTGTTCTCTATAACACTTGCCACTATCTCTGTTTTTTTTAAGTTTTATTTTCTATCCCTGCCTCTCTTGCCCTAGTGCATATACTAAATTCCATGAGAGCAGAAGGTTTTTGTTTTTAAGATTTTACTTGTTTGAGTAGGAGAGAGAGGGAGGGGGAGAGAAAGAGGGAGAGCTCATGCATGAGCTGGGGGGAGAGAGAGAAGCAGGGTCCCCCCTGAGCCAGGAGCCCAACGTGGGGCTGGATCATGGGATCATGACCTGAGCAGAAGGCAGAGCTTAACCAGCTGAGCCACTCAGGCACCCCAAGAGCCGGAGGTTTTGTCTGTTGCATTCTTTTTTTCCAAAGGCAGGGTACAGTCAGGATCCCCATTGTGGAGACTGCCCAGCCTAAGCCTGCAGACTTGGGAGACAGGGAGGTAGGAGGTAGGTGTGTGTGGCGTGTGTGGTAGAAGTGAGCATAGTCCTGAGAGAGGGGGTGTGAGGCCGAGGCCCTTCCCAGAGCACCGGTGGCTGCAGCAACCCAAACACTCTTGGCTGAGGTTTTAACAGGAACAGGTGGAGGTAGAGTGTGGGGTCAAACTGATTTTAAGAATAAGGTAGAGACAAGAGTTGGTGTGAGGCCTTCAGTTCATTAAGTTGAAACTATGGATTCTGAGAAGCTTTCTTCATCACCTCTTTTAGTAATTTGTTAAATCACTTTGACATGAAGATGAAACTTTATGTTAGTATAATGAGAGCAGTGACTTTTGGTCTCGGTCCCTTCCTGTTTCTCCAGTACCTAGAAGAGTTCCTTGTTCACTGGGTTTTTGTGAAGTTGAGCAAGAGTATAAAAATGTAGCACTCAACATAGGCTTTCAATATGTCAGCCCAATACTTAAAAATCTGGCTAATACACACGTTTTATCGCATCTTACCTTAATTGTTTTCTTTACTCGGTTTCTTTATTTTTCCGAAATAGAGTTCCTTTAAATAAGTTTTTTTTGGTGCTGTTGAGAAGTAATTCAATTTAAAAGTGTATAACTTTTAAAAGTTTATTTGTTTGATATACAAAGTATCCTTTAATTATAGCTGTTGAAGTTATATCTCTGAATTGTTTCTTTGAGACAGAGTTGTATCTTTGAAAATCTCCCCTGGGTTGGGGTGGGATGCGAAGGAAGAATCCTTTGACAAGCGGAGGGATTAGCTATTTGATCATGTACATTTAATCTGAACTACAAAACAAGCTGAGCCTTTTCCCTTGGTTTTCTAAGGTTTCTCACAGGACCCAGGAAGGTTTCTCCTTCAGCTCTTATTTAATAGTACATTCTAAACTTTCCATCTACATTTATATAATGGAGGAAGACCTTAAACCACGCTAATTTGTTCTGTGTTAGCTTGCAGTAGATCTTCCTTAGCTACGAAAAAGTTAGTTATCCTGTAACTAAAACAGTAACTGCAGGTGAGCAGTTAATCATTTGAATACAAAACTTTTTATAGCTGGAATATCTAAAATGGTTTTGTTCTCCTCCCCATAAATTTAATGCACATGAAAATAATTTTATATTCATAGGCTAAATTCATTTCTTAGCTCCTTTATAATAGTCTGGCGTTTTCACAGAAGAAAGCTTTAATTATGCTGTCTACAGGAAGGTCACTTCCTTCATGTAAATTAGGATTTTTGTGTATCTGGCCCCACTCTGGTTTCTTTATAGGCATAATTAACTTAATTGCCTTCTCAGTTCTTCGTGCCAGGGGGCAGGGAACTGTTTTAAACTTCTGTAGATACTGACATTTAGAAAATGATTAACTTATGAACAGAGTTCAGATTTATTCTAATGCAAAAATCTGTACAATGTGATGAGGCATCATCTGGTGTTTTGATGAAATTTTGTCTGTGCCCTGTATATAAAGTCAGTAGTAGACAGTAGTGGAGTAGCAGACAGATGAAAGAAAAATTCAATACAATGATGAATGTTAGAAATTTCTTTTCTGAGAGGCATAGCTTCATTTCTTGAAAGTGGGACAAACTGGTTAAGAGTTCTGGCTCAGTAATCATACAGGTCTGGGTTCAAATCCTACCTCTGCTACACTACAGCTTGAGCAAGTTGTCTTACCTCCCTAGGGGTTTCTTTATAATTAGGATTATAATGAATAATGAAAATATTCATAAGGTTGTAAGGGGTTAAATGAATGGCAAGTTTAGTACATTTACATATTCAGTCCTCAATAAATGCTGGCTACTAATTATATACAAACTATGTATGTGTGTGTATGGTGGTGTGTACATTTTTTTTAAGATTTTATTTATTTGACAGAGATCACAAATAGGCAGAGAGGCAGGCAGAGAGAGGGAGAAGCAGGCTCCCTGCCAAGCGGAGAGCCCGATACAGGAGTCATCCTAGGACCCTGGGATCATGACCCAAGCCGAAGGCAGAAGCTTTAACCCACTGAGCCACCCAGGTACCCCGGTGTGTGCATTTTAACTGGTAATTAGAATTGGACTGGGCTCTTTTGAAGACATCTGCTAAAACTAATGTAGCAAAACTTCTAGACAGATACCCACAGTATTTAAGTAGAACTAGCAGATTTCAAATTAGGAAGTGTTTTTATTAGCTCCTAAAAATCTTACAAAGATTTTAATCTGTTCTTAGTTTACAAAGTTATGCTTACAAAGTTTTTTAAAAAAAATATATATTCTCCTTTATTCCTTGAAATATCCTTTTCGATGTTTCACATTTGACCTGTGTCTTTTCATTTTCAGTACAAGTGAAATATCTTTCGTAGACCCACAATCTTACTATTGCACATAATTTCACTCATTTTACTCTCCCATCATCCTCTGTAACTCTGTATACCACTGATATATTGTCACCATGAAAATTATTTTTCATAATGTTGCTCTCCAATTTTAGGGTTAGGAGTTGGCAGACAATGCTTATTTACTTCTTTCATTTTAGAAAACAGTACATTTACATTTGCATTATAAAAATGTCTTGGAAATACATAGCACCTGACAGCATTGTACCTCTATAGGTCAGTCTTGAGATAACAGTAGTAACTATTAGGACACCATCCCACCTTGGAAAAGGAAGAAATATCTGCTTTTAAAATAATGTTGAAAGCTCTGCACTTAATTCATGTTAGCCTTCATCAGCAAATTCTTTAAGCTTGGTTTTACTTTTCCCCACTGTTCACAGCAGATGAAAAGCCACAGATTAGGAGAGGCAAGAAAGTTGGTCTGCAAGAGAGTGACTACAGGTGTGTGCTTTTAGACAATACTCCAGAAATTACCTGATAATCTGGCATAAAGAATAGAAAAAAATTAGATACCATCCGGTGTTTCATTAATGGGTATTTACAACTATATCTTTCTCAATAAAAATGTTAAATAGTGTCCAACATTGTAAAAGGCAATAGTATATAATTTCCTTAAAATTTCAACTGTAATAGTTTTCAGGTATACCTTCATGTACCAGACTAGGATTATAGTGTAATATAATAGAAATAACAATCTGGCTGTTAAATCATGACCAGGCTTCTTCTTCTTCTTCTTCTTCTTCTTCTTTTTTTTTTTCTTCCCTGTGGTTTCCATTGGCTTATCTCTTGGGTCTTCGTGAGAACAAAGCAAACAGTATAGATAATGGGTTTTTAAATTCTTTTCAAATGCTAGTGGTTGGTAAACAGGATTTTCTTTATCAACCCCAGTTATGATGTTTAAGAGTACTGCCAATAAGGAATTTAGTTGGGGCAGAATTTCTCATCTGCACTATTGGCACTCTGGGCTAGATAATTCTTCATTGTAGAGGCTGTCCTGTGCATAGGGGGATGCATAGTAGCATGCCAGCCTTTACTCACTACATGCACATAGCTCCAGACATTGCCAGGTTTTCCACTAAGAGACAAAATTGCCCCAGCTTGAGAACCACTGGTTTATTGTAAGTGTATTTTTTTTTTAAAAGATTTTATTTATTTATTTGACAGAGAGAAATCACAAGTAGATGGAGAGGCAGGCAGAGAGAGAGGGAAGCAGGCTCCCTGCTGAGCAGAGAGCCCCATGCGGGACTCGATCCCAGGACCCTGAGATCATGACCTGAGCTGAAGGCAGCGGCTTAACCCACTGAGCCACCCAGGCGCCCTGTAAGTGTATTTATATTAGGTATAAACTTAAAACCAAATGCATTGCTAACATTGTTTTAGCCATGCAAAAATATCCAATCACCATCATCTTTTTTTGGTAGTTCTGGGTACCTTCTGTTCTCACTTTTTTTGTTGAGTGATGAAAGAACTGCTTATATTTGGATATTTGTTTCCTACTTGTTTTATGTTGTCCCTATTGTGACTTTAAAGTACTGAAAAAGACGTCTATGACTCATAGAGGGGAGTATACATCATTGTTTTAGTTTCTCATTATCAAAGCTTCTAAACATTTTGGTGGGGCATATAATTCTTAGTAGAATGCCAAGTGCTGGTTGAAGAGGAGAGTATTTGGAACTTGCCGATTTGTAGCTGGTGCCCTGGAATAGCTGATACCCTTAACGCTGGTCTCTGGCTATGCCGATCAGCACGGACAAAGTGGGGCACAGTGCCAGAGAACCTACCAGGGAGATGAATGTTGCAGCCTTTGCTTCCTGCCGACCACAGAAGGTGTTGAAGGTTGCCTTTCTCATTTTTTTCTTCTTCCTCCTCATTCCATCAGGAGTCACATCATTTTTGTAGTGGTTTTACAGAAGCATGAATTGGACCAGGCGGGTGGGCAGGAGAACCAGAGAAGGCTGGGGCAGTGGGGAATGCTTTGAAGGAGAGCTCTGAATAGGTCCAGGAACAAGTGCAGAGTGTAAGAAGCACATGGGAGACCAGAGAGAGCTTTAAGAGCTGTTGCTGTGGAGTGGGCATTGTATTCGTTGTGCTTAAATGTCTTCTATATGCCAGGTGTTGAGCAAAGCGCTTTCTATGTGCAACTTTATGGAATTCTCCCTCCAATTTGCTGAGGTGAGCACCGTTCCACTCATATTATAGATCAGGATACCAAGGTCTTGGAGAGGTGACTGACTTGCTCTGAGTCTCACAGCTAGTGTATGGTAGAACCAGGAAGCACATCTAGGTAGGTATTTGTAAGGAGATTACATACATGGTCACTGTTGCTTTTTGGTAAGATAAATGTAAAATCACCCAGGCATGTCTCAAACCATGGTTTCTGCCTACTGCCATTTTATAGATCTCTGGATCCGTACTTAGAGAATTACTTTTGGTGATATCCGTTCATGAGCTAGTAGTCCTCTGGTTTTGTGGAATGTTTTTACAGTAAATTCCTCTGCCCCTCCTACTTAAAGTTCACTGAACCATCAGCCCTAGGATCTGGTCATGGTGGCTTAGCTCTTTTCTGTCCCCAGCCATTCCTTAGCCAAAAGTTTTATCTTTAGAGCACCATTCTTGTTTGTAAATTTTCATGTTCCTCAGTGTTCTTGCTTTCTGACTAAGAAAAGAGGGTCAGTCAAAAAAATCTGTTTTAAGAGAGTTATAGTACTTGATGTTAGGGTTCCAAGCCAATAGCCAAGAAAGAATTCTTGAGACATCTTTGGTGCAAAAAGGGGGTTTTGTTAAAGCACGGGGACAGAGTGCCTGGGTGGCTCAGTCAGTTAAGTGGCTGTCTTCAGCTCAGGTCATGATCCCAGGGTCCCGGGATGGAGTCCCACATCCGTCAGGCTCCCTGCTCAGCGGAGAGTCTGCTTCTCCCTCTGCCCCTCCCCCTGCTCATGTTCTCTCTTGCACATATGCACTCTCTCCCTCACTCAAATAAATAAATAAAATCTTAGGGAAAAAAAAGAAGAAAAAACACAGGGACAGGTCCTGTGGGCAGAAAGTGCTGCACTGGGGTTGGGACTGGTGACATATATACTTTCAAGTTTGGAGGGGGTTAAGGATAACATAAGTCTCTAAGGAATTTTGGAAGCAAGATTTCCAGGACCTTGAGGGGGCTAGCTATTGTTGGGAAAAGAGCATTTATTACTGTCTAATAAAACCTTAGTCATGAGACCCTTTAGATATATATCAGTGGGTCATATGCTTTGGGGATGACTGCCAACATACATTTTGGGGGATAGAGATGAAGTTTCCAAGGAATTTTTATATGTTAAAGTTAAAGACTTCCAGGATCCTGGGGGTCGGGCTAAGATTGCCTTTTGCCCTTAGCAAAGTATTAATATTAACATCAAGGCAGCTGAGTTCCTAGAGGAATGTCACTCTGCCTGCTTCCAGGACTTGTCAGTAGTGGGCTGTAAGTAGTAAGGAAATTTAATGTTTCTTTTGCATTTGTTTCCCACATCAGTAGGGGTAGTCATCAAAAAAAATGAAAATGAACCATAGTCTTTTGCACTTGATTGTGATGACAGTTTTGAAGAAGGAGCAGTATTTGAAAGGGCTTAAAACCAAATCAAAGTAATACATTGTGAGGTAGTAGATTTTTGTTTGTTTTTTGGTTGTTGTTTTTTAGAAAATTGACAAGGTCTCTTTTTAAAAACCAGCTTTATTGAGATATAGTTAAAATACTATACACTTTACTCATTTAAAGTGAATCAGCTGACTTCTGAGGTGAAAAAACTTTGGATTATTTCAGTATAGTTCCGTAAAGCTCTGAATTAGGCAATGATTTCTGACAGGAGTCTCCGTTCTTCAGAAGTGCTTAATTATGGAAAAGTAGGAACAAGGCAAAGATCAAACAAAATGGGTGGCATTTCTTCAGAGATCAGTGGAAAGTTTTGGCAACCCTTAAGAAGACACTCTGTCCCAAATTTGTAATGATTTAACTGCGTTCTTCCAAACTGCATAACATTTGAAATGGTGATTGATAATGCATGAAGACATGGTTGGCTTATTAGAATATCTTTCACAGAAGCTTAGCAAATTGAAATAGAAAAGCAAGGGTCCAGGGTGCCTGGGTGACTCAGTCATTAAGTGTCTGCCCTAGGCTTAGGTCAGGTTGTGATCCTGCAGGGTCCTGGGATCATTCCACATCCGGTTCCCTGCTCAGTGGGAAGCCTGCTTCCCTCTCTCCCACTCCTCCTGCTTGTGTTCCCTCTCTCTGTGTCTCTCTCTGTCAAATAAATAAATAAAATCTTAAAAACAAAACAAAACAAAATTTAAAAAAAAAAAAAGGTCATTAATGAATAAGTTCCTGTGCAAATATTTGCTTTCTTTAACACTTCCCAGTTGAAGACTAAGCGGTGTGTCATGAATTGGCCATGAAAGAATGTGAGACAAATAGAGTATGAAGATGGTTCAAAGGTTCTTAAAGAGCTAGGAGAACATGTACTTAGCATAATGAGATTTATTAGAAAAAATGATATCCAGTGATGTCTTTAGTGAAATCTCTTTAGTCCTTATCAGAAAAAAAAATCCTTTAAAAGAATATACAATCTTCATAATACAGCTCTTTAAAAGTAAGTTTTGACATGCTTAGTATTTATAAAAGCCTGTGTCAAGGTTTTCTTTTCCATTTACAAAATAGGTATTTAGGAAGTTGAACTTTGACTTACATAATTCTTACCCTTTGACCATTGCTTAAAAATGATGAGGTTGAAAGTTGGAGGTTGCCTCTGGTACAATAGCTTTTTATATGGGTACGGACTGAAGGAAACAGCTAGCTCATGATAGGATTATTGAATTAAATCTTTTGTTTCTGTGGGTGCTGAAAATGGCAGAAAGCCTATTTACTGCATTTCATCAGTAGGTCTTTATGCATTCATTATTTTGGGACTGAACTTACATGTTTCACGTAAGCAGTCACTGAAAATGAGGCCCAAGTTGAGACTGGGAATTGGGCTATACTGTGAATTGTGAATACGATACATATTCTTTCTAAGTTTCAAATTTCTTTGCTAAATTACTAAACATGGAGACAGATCTGTCTATTTATGTATCTGTCTCGATGTGCTTCTGTAAGGACCTCCTGCCGGTGGAACTTCTGATTTTTCTACAGAAGACCAGAAGCGGGAATTGTATGTAAAAATTTCTTGATGGTTGCCACTAATGAAAAGTTACTTTGTTTTGTGGGCCACACTAACCTGCTCTTTTTAGCGGTGTGCACTCTCAGGCTGGGTGGTGTGGGTATGATTCTGTCCTCCGTGGAGAGACAACAGCAGCACCTGTTCAACACACTCAAAGTTGACAAGTCTGGAGCGCAGGGACGTGCTGCGGTCCTGCAGCGGGACCCAGAGGAAGAGTGTAGATGGGAAGTGGCATTGATCTGGAGCCTGAAGCACAGGTCAGATTTAGAGGGGGGTCAGTGAGGAGCACACGTCCTGCCCAGAGGGGGAAAGCACCAGCCGATTACTGGGAGTGGCAGTTGGTTCAGTGTGCCTCCAGCCTTCTGCTCTGGAGATGTCCCCAGGAGGAGAAGAAGGATAAAGCCAAGCGCTTCCCATAATCTGTGTGCCCCCACACCCCCAGCCTCTCAAAATGATTCATGCACTATAAGTTAAAAAAGAGAATGTGAAAATTCAAAAATAAGAAAAAACAGCTTTAAGACAGGTCCCCTAGACTGACCGGATTGTTGATTCTTAAAAAGTCTCGTGCGGGGGCGCCCTGATGGCTCAGTGGGTTAAGGCCTCTGCCTTCAGCTTGGGTTGTGATCCCAGGGTCCTGGGATCAGAGCCCCGCATCGCATCTAGCTCTCTGCTCAGCAGAGAGCCTGGTTCCCTTCCTCTCTCTCTGTCTGCCTCTCTGCCTACCTGTGATCTCTGTCTGTCAAATAGATAAATAAAATCTAAAAAAAAAAAAAAAAAAAAAATGTCTTGTGTGTAGTGGAGCTGCTGTCCTGAGTAGTCTCACATTTTACTTTTAAGTAAAGAGGATATTGGCTGAGTACCAGAATAATTAAAGGCTTTGGTCCCTTAAATTTTGTGTTTCCTTCACTAGACTTTCATATTTTAGAATCACCTTTATATTTCTCAGTAGTTTCCTGAGGTGTGGTTGGATGACTCAAGGTTACTATAGTTACTCTTTGACTTTCCTGGAGTTCAAGTTTATTGTCTTTACTGTTAAGCATTCGATTTCTGATTTAAGGTGACACCAGTGTGCTGTATGAGCTATTGGGTTGTATTAGGTGAGACTATCTGTTCCATTTGCATTGTAGGAGATAATCTAACACAACTGAAATTAAATGTACAACGGAAAGGCTTAGCCTTTCTAGTCCTGGGTCATCCATTAACTTGCTCAGTGACCTAGGGCAAGTCACTTACCTTGAATGATGTGTGATGTTTTTCATCTGTTAAATAGAGATGTGTAGCCAGGTTAAATGCCTGATAGGGCAAGATTTGGAACAGACACACGCAAATGCTGTCCCTTCCCACCAGTGTACTGTCTGATTTGTTCACCTTGGAATCCTAGTGTGGTGCGTCATACATAGCAGGTTCTCAAGTATTTGTTGGATGAAATCAATATGGAAAAGAAATCCACCCTCCTCCCCCACCATGGTACTAGAAGAGGCAGAGATAGGTATCGTCAGTGTTTGTTTTGATGAGTGTGTGTGTGTGTGTGTGTAAAACTCATTGAGAGAAGGACACAGGTACAAGACAGAACTGTGTGGCAAAAATTAAAAGTAAGTGCTTGCCTGATCTGTTCCCAAATCTTGAGGTCCTACAGATTGTAATCTTGGCCTTTTTTATGCCTTTACTTGCTCATTCACTTTGGTTGATGCATTTATTTATTCAGAACTCATTTCTTGAGCACCTGCCAGGTCTTGAGTCCTGGTTTAAGCATGACGGTGGCTAAGATGAATTAGGTTCATACCATTAAACAGACCATCACCATTTTTTTTTTAAGATTTTATTTATTTATTTGACTGAGAGAGAGCATGAGAAGGAAGAAGGTCAGAGGGAGAAGCAGATGCCTTGCTGAGCAGGGAGCCCCATGTGGGACTTGATCCTGGGACTCTGGGATCGTGACCTGAGCAAAGGCAGTCGCTTAACCAGCTGAGCCACCCAGGTGCTCAGGAGGCTGTCATTTTAATAGAGAAATGAACAGAAGCAGATCACAGTGCTGTATGATGCTAGAGGTATTATAGTGAGTGTATATAGAAGGAATAGTGGAAATGCAAGTAAGGGAGCCCTTGGAGCAGAGTCCTTTGGGCTCGTAGAAAAAGGGGTACTTGAGCTAGGTCTGGAAATGTGAATGTGTGTTGGGGCACCTGGGTGGCTAAGTCGGTTAAGCATCTGCCTTACCCTCAGGTCATGATCTCAGGGTTCTGGGATTGAGCCCCGCGTCAGGTTCCCCACTCCTCAGGGCATCTGCTTCACCTTCACTGCCTGCCTGCCCCTCACTCACCCTGCTTGTGCTCTCTCTTTTTGCCAAATAAATAAATGAAATCTTAAAAAACCATGAACGTGTTGAGTAAGAGGAAAGAAAAGGTAGGGCACTGGGGATCACCTCCTGTAAGCTGAATTATGGGGAGAGACATAAGGGAGGGATGCAAGGAAAAACTGGGAAAAACCTGACACCATAAGATATCTCCTGAGACAGTTTTTCTGAAGTAGAGTTATAAAGTAATGTAGTTTTATGTTAAAATATTTCTTCCAGCATACTAACCTTTGTATTTTTATGTAATTTAATTTTCATAATACTCCTGGAAAAATAGGCAATATTGTTTCCATTTGTAGACTGAGAATTTGAGGTAATCAAAGTCAGATGATGTGTTTAGGGTACAGATTCTGTGTCTTTTAAACTTAAAATTTAACTTAAAAGTTTATTTTATTTTATTTATTTATTTTTAAAGATTTTATTTATTTATTTGACAGAGATCACAAGTAGGCAGAGAGGTAGGCAGAGAGAGATGGGGAGGCAGGCTCCCTGCCTGATCATAACCTGAGCTGAAGGCAGAGGCTTTAACCCACTGAGCCACCCAGGTGCCCCTAACTTAAAATTTTAAATAAATTTAAAATAGTATCAAATATGCCAAAAAAATTAAAATTATAGTACATAGAATTTTTTTTTCCTGATTGATAATAAGTGGTCTACCTGATACCCAATCAACCCTGAATATTTAGTGCATATATATATTTTAAACTAAGGATATTCACTTATGTATTCATAATACAGCCATCAAAATCAGGATAGTAAATAGTTTCCAACAATTCAGGTCCTTTTCAATAGGTCCCATTCGAGTCTCACCAGTTGCCCCAGTCATGTCCTTTATGGCAGGAGATCCAGTTCAGAATTGCCCCTTGCTTTTAGCCGCTCTGTGTACTTATAGTCTCCTACAACCTGGAACAGAATCTTAGTCTTTCCTTCATTTTCATGACCTTGACACTTCCAAAGATTGAAGGCCAGCTGTTGTATGGAATGGGTTTGTCTGAAGTTTAGATGTCTTTAATAGGCATATCACAAGACTTACACTGCTTTCCTTCTAATTGAATCTTAGCAATCATAAGATGACTGATTTCTCTATCTCATTGCTAATGCTGTTCCCTTTGATCCCTTGACTAATGTGATTTCTGCCAGGCTTCTCTAATGCAAATTTCTTTCTCTGTAATTAATTACCAAGTATTTTGTGGTTGAGTACTTTGAGACTGTAAATATCTCCTTTCTCATCAAACTTTTAAGTTTATTTGGTTACAGTAGTATGGATGCATCATTTCCTGGTAGGTTTTTATCTGTTATACTCCTTTCAGGTTGTAGCTTTTGTTTCTGTTTGACAAGTTCCCATAATTCTTTGAGCACTTCTGGTGGACACAAGTTGTTCCAAGGTCATCTTGTTCTTCCCTTTTGCCTCCGTACTGGAATTGTCCTGGCATCAGTGATTCTCCAAGGAGTCCTTGTTTTTCTTAGTGGAGAATGGTATAGAGAAACCAAGATCATGACTATGGGGGTGTTAACTGCTCTCAGGGCTTCTCAGCTAGGGGAATATACGCGGTTATATGCATACATCCATACACACACACACACACACTCACATATTTATACATTCTCAATCTAAAAATTGTGAGCTGTTCATAAAGATATAGCTAGTTCTAATCTGACACCACAGGATTCATTCCAGTTTTCTCCCTTGCCATATTTGCAACATCTTTTCAGAAAGTGGATATTCTGGCTATTAGCTTTAATGTATTTTCTTATTTGGTCAGTTCTGCTATACAGACCCAGTCTGTTGTTGCTGCTGCCTCTCCTCCCTCTGTGCTCTTGTCCTCCTACTGCTTGGGCTCTGATATTCTGTCCCATGTTGACCCCGTTTGGATACCTTCTTGATTGAACATGGGCATGACTCTAATTAGAAGAGTGGCGAGACTGGAGGCACTAGGTTTACCTCTCTTGCACTTCAGATGAAGCTTTGTGAAGGGGTAATTGAGATTTTGCCTGTACTCTCCTAATCTTAAATTGTATATTTTTAGTCAGTTTTTTCATGTGGTTAGGTTTCTTTTTGTTTTGTACTTTGTACAAAAGCAATGAATATATTTATGTGTGGTATTGTGATTCTTGTATAATGCCTATATGTATCATTATTAGACAGCTTGTGGTATAAGTGGTGAAGCCATATGTTTGTGTAGTAACATAAAATGCAAAGATGTAAGAACCAGTTTCATCTGTAATTCTCTTTCTCATGGATTGCAATATAAATTAGAATATTGCACAATGTCATGATCCTCTAATTTTTTTTTGAAGATTTATTTATTTTAGAGTGTGCATGTGTGTGCACACACATGTGAGTGGGGGGTGGGCAGAGAGAGGGAGAAGAAGAAAATCTCGAGTAGATTCCCTGCTGAGCACAGAGCCCAATATGTGGCTTGATCCTCGGACCTTGAGATCATGAGCCCAGCACGGTTCCACTGTGCTCCTCTGCTCCCATGACCCTGAGATCATGATTTGAGCCAAAATCAAGAGTTGATTGCTTAACTGTCTGAGCCACCCAGGCGCCCTGTGATCCTCTAATTTTAAAAGTATAGCAAAGACATTACCAGTGGTGTATCAGTTTCTTTTGGTTTATATTTGTGTTTTTCCTTAAATTTATTTTTCTTTTATTTTCCTTAAATTTATTTTTCTTTTAAATATGCATAAGGAGGAAATTACTAATTAAGGTCATGCCTGTCTTTTAAAGATAACAAGAACAGGGTTTCTTACTTTCCTGAACTGCATGCCTTTGGAAATCCTTCACAAGTCAATTTGTTGGGAAATAGAGCTTTCTGGACTTTACTTTCTTGTGTGCACTTGTGTGTTCTGTAGGAAGCTTATGTAAATGTGGGCACTCTGAATAGTTGTTGACTGATTGCCAATCTGATTGATTAAAATTGATTAAATATCATGCTGAGGGGCGCCTGGATGGCTCAGTCTATTAAGAATCTGTCTTCCGCTCAGGTCATGATCCTGGCATCCTGGAATTGAGCCCTGCATCAGGCTCCCTGCTTGGTGGGGAGCCTGCTTCTCCTTCTCTTTCTGCCTGTCACTCCCCCTGCTTGTGCTCACTCTCTCTCTGTCAAATAAATAAAATATTTTAAAAAAATAAAAAGCATGCTCACATTGAGATTCTTTTAAACTTTGCTCCTTAACATTTTCCATTCGTAAGTCTGTCCTGAAATAGCACTCTGAGAAGCCATACTTTTTCATTGTTCTTCAGTGATTTGGGGAACAATTTTATAGGAAAATGTTTTGCATATATGCCCATGGTACAGGGTAGTTCTTGAGGAGTTTACTGTCAGTATGTACCAGACACTATTCAGATCTCATCTTTCTTTCTTAGTGAATGTGGAGATCACTATGCACCCATGAACGGACAGATCACTCTTCATCCAAAAACAAGTTAAAGATTCGTTTGTCTAAGAATGGCATGTTGGTTAAAAAAAAAAAAAAGTGGGAATCTGCAGAAAAAAATAGCAATATACATGTAGGTATACCAGTTTGTGAGGTACAGTTCTATTGCAAAGTAATATAACCAGCTGGATTGGTTGGATGTGCTACTTTTTGGAAGTTGGGACCCTGAGACAAAAGGTAGAGAACTTAAGGGATCATAAGATGGGTGAATTATTTGAGCATTTTCCCTGCTCTGAATTCTAGCCCGTCATTGCCCTATGGAACTATGTGATCCTTAATAGCTGAAGTGTATAAACACCTTATGCACAAAATGAACAATTTTTTTTGTTATGGAAAATCTCTACTTTGCATAAGTTCGGAAAGAGTATGACCTTCAGTTCTATCACCCAGTTTTGCCATTTAACATATGGACAAATGATTTTAAGTTACAAAGTATTTTTAAAACCCTTTGAATTTTAATGAAATGGGACTTAGAACTTTTAGCCTGCTATGTTCTCAGAATTAAGTAATTTATATTTAAAGCATCGTACATATGTAAACTTTGTCTATACCATGGCAAATGAGAAATTTTCCTTGGATTCCAGGTTATCATTGCCTTAGCTACAATTTATTCCATTTCTCCTTTTGTTTTGTAAAATCATTAAGATTTCTTTCTGGGAAAAAACCTTTCCTCAAGGCTTAACCAACAGTAAATAAAACAAACAAAAACATTAATGCACTGATGATTGTTAGTTGCCTGAATTAATCACAGAAGTTCAAGAAGATGTTTGTGTAGCAAGATTTCTTTTGCTCCTGATTTTGTGGTATTCTTCTTTTCTGCTCAAACATCTATAGAACTTTTTTTTCATTTTCAAAAACTGTGGTAAAATAATCATAACATAAATTTTGTTGTCTTCATCATTTTTATGTGTACAGTTCAGTGGTATTAAATACAGTTTTGTGCAACCATCTCCACCCTCTATCCCCAAAACTCTTCATCTTTAATAAAATTGAAACACTATACCCATTAGACACCAAATCTCCATTTTCTGCACCCCCCCCCAAAAAAAAAACACAAAAACCTGTGGGTATTTTTTTTTTTTTTTTTTTTTAGTTTTAGGAATTTTATATGTAGTCTAGATAGAGTTGTAAATATTTTCTCCCATTATGTAGGTTGCCTTTTTATACTCTTTTGATAGTGTCCTGTATGCACAAAAACAGATTTTCATCAAGTCAAATTTGTCCATTTTTATTTTGTTACTTGTCCCTTTGCTTTGTTGTCAAATTAAATGTTGTGAATCTTTTGTCCTATGTTTTCTTCTAAGACTTCTATTGTTTTAGGTCTTGAATTTAGGTTCTTGACCCATTTAAGTTTTTCCATGTGGTATTAGGTAAAGGTCCAACTTAATTCTTTTGCATGTAGATACCTACTTTTCCCAGCACCTTTTGTTGGAAAGACCATCCTTTCCCCATTAAATGGTATTGGCTTCCTTGTCAGACATCATTTAACCGTATATGTAAGGGTTTATTTTTTACTTCTCTGTTCTATTCCACTGGTCTATATATCTTTATGACAGTGCTACACTGTTTTAATTATTGTAGCTTTGTATTTAGTTTCAAAATCAAGAAGTGTGAGCTATCCAGGTTTTTTTTTCTTCAAAATTACAGCAGGTATTCAGAATCTCTTGAGATTTCATATGACTTTTAGGATGGATTTCTCTATTTCTGCAAAAAAAGTCATTGGGATTTCTATAGAGATTGAATCTGTAGGTTGATTTGGGTAGTACTGACATTTTAACAATATATTTTTTAAGGATTTTATTTATTTGACGGGCACCTGGGTGGCTCAGTTGTTAAGCATCTGCCTTCGGCTCAGGTCATGATCCCAGGGTCCTGGGATTGAGTCCCACATTGGGCTCACTGCTCAGCAAGAAGCCTGCTTCTCGCTCTGCCTACTGTTCCCCCTGCTTGTGTTCCCTCTCTCGCTGTCTCTCTCTCTGTTTAATAAAATCTCTCTCTCTGTTTAATAAAATCTCTCTCTCTGTTTAATAAAATCTTTAAAAATATATATTTTATTTATTTGAGAGAGAGAATAAGCAGGAGGAGGGGCAGAAGGAGAGGGAGAGAAGCAGATTCCCCATTGAACACAGGGCCTGATGCAGGACCGAATCCCACAACCCCAAGATCATGACCTGAGCCAAAACCAAGAGTCAGATGTTCAACCGAGTGAGCGACCCAGGTGCCACTCCATTTGTCTTTTAAAATCTCTTTCAGCAATATTTTATAGTTTTCACTGGGTATTCCTAAGTAGTCTACTTGATGCTCTTGCAAATATATTTTTACAATTTTCTTTTCAGTTCATTGTTTACAGAAATGCAATTGAGTTTTGTGTGTTGACTTTGTAGAATTTATTTTTTATTTATAACAGGTGTGTGTGTGTGTGTGTGTGTGTGTGTGTGTGTAATCTTTAGGGTTTCCTAAATGGCCAATAAGATCATCATCTGCAAACAGATAATTTTACTTCTTCCCTCAATTTAGATGCCTTTTATTTCTTTTTCATGCCTGTTTGCTCTGGCTAGAACTTCCAGTACTATGTTGAATAGAAGTGGTGAAGGCAGGCATCCTTCCCTGGTTTCTGATTATAGAGGAAAAGCTTTTAATCTTTCTCAAATGAGTATGATGTTCACTATCAGTTTATCATATGTGGCTTTTTTTTTTTCATATGTGGCTTTTATTATGTTACAAAACATACCACGCTCCCCACAACACATACCCTCCCCAATGTCCATTACCCAGCCACCCTATCCCCCCTACCCCCACTTCTCCAGCAACCCTCAGTTTGTTTCCTGGGATTGAGTCTCTTATGGTTTTTCTCCCTCTCTGGTTTTGTCTTGTTTCATTTTTACCCTCTCTTACCCTGTGATCCTCTGCCTTATTTCTTAAAAGTCCATGTATCAGTGAGATTATATAATTGTCTTTCTCTGATTAACTTGCTTTGCCTAGCACAAAACCCTCTGCTTTCATCCATGTCATTGCAAATGGCTACCAGAATTTCTTATTTTTATTTTTATCGTTTAGTAAATGATGAAATAAGACAATTACTGGTTATTTCATCTAAAGTTTAAAATAAGTTATTTCTAAAACTAAGCTTTGAAATTCCTATTCTGACAAGATTTCTTAGCTCTTCAATGCACCTCACACTTTTTTTTAAATTGAAATATAGTTGGTATACAGTGTCAAATCCATTTCAGGCATATAACATAGTGATTCAACAAGTCTGTACATTTTGCTATGCTCACCACAAATGTAGTTACTATCTGTCTCCATATGATACTGTTACAATATCATTGACTATATTCCCTGTGCTGTACCCATTCCTGTGACTTCTTCATTCCATACCTAGAAGCCTTTACCTACCACTTCCCTTCACCCCTTTGCCCCTTCCCACAAGCCCACATTTACTACTTAGTTTGATTTCTGAGGTTTGATTCATTTCAGGACTCTGCACTACATGGTCATCTGTCACTCTTTATCTCAGTTTACTCAGAAACTGTTTGTTTCGTCTGTCTTCTCTACTGAATTAAAAGCTGCAGGAGAACAGAAGTCACATGTTCTTCACTTACATATCTTGATAGTCTGGAACATATTAGACACTTAATAAATATTTATTTAAAAAAATCAGAAATGTCAAATGTGTCTGTCATGATGTGATAAATTCCATGTGCTTCTGAGTATTCTTTATTATAGAATCCATGCAGTGTGGATGCTTTTTGGGGTATCTGCCAGTCAGTCTCTGAATTGTTTCTTCTTTCCCTCTTCAAATGATAGATTTGAACTTCTGCTTCTGCCTATGATGGGATAACTGAATTTACCCTCCCATCTAAAACAAAACTAAAATAAGCAAGCAACCAACCAACAAAACAGACAAAAGACGTGGCATAAGGTAACAAGGAACAATGATCTTGAGAAGTGTTATCCCCGGGAGATGGGAAATAGATGAGGCAAGTATTAAGATTTCCCAAGTTTTACTGCTTTGAGAGTGTTTCTAGTCCACAGCTCAGGGAGGGCGAAGATCTCAGGAAGAGCACAGAGGATTCTTTGAGTTGAGAAGTTAGACCACTATGGTTAGGATTTCTAGGACAGAGTACCAGAGCTGCAAAGGGAAATCTCCAGAGATCTGTAGGGAGACCCCCTATAGAATACTGATCATTGTTTACATATAAGGAAACTACCCAAAGGCCATGATAAACCACTGATATAGATTATAAGAAACAGTGCCCAGTGCTCAAAGGGAATAGTCCTTTTTCTGAGTCATGGGACCTTAGGGAGAATACTCAGAAAGATTTTTGCCTTCATAGAGCAGAATAAGTTGCCCTAGACTGAGCAATGCCTTGGACCTACCTAACACATCATAAAAGCAAGCCCTGAGAGGCACAGATGGTTTTCACGTAATTTCTAATGGCATTTTGGAACAAAACTCAAGAATATTTTTAGTAGTATAAAAATATCCAGTATCCAGAAGAATAACATTAGCAATGTCTAGCATTTAATCAAAGATTACTAGGCATGCAAAGAAACATTATAATCCTTAATAAGGAGGATAATCATTTGAAACCAATCCAAAACTAACAGACATTGTAACGATCAGAAGTCATTAAAACAGGTTACTATATATGTATTACATGTTGGAAAAAAAAAGGCAAAACAAATGAAAAACAGACCTGGGAGATGGAAAAAAGACCATTTTTGACCAAAGACCAAATTGAACTTTGAAAGATGGAAACTATAATATGAGATGAAAATCACACCAGTTGGGATTAATGGCAGATTAGACATTGCAGAAGAAAAGACCAAGGAACTTTTAAAAAAAGATTTTATTTATTTGAGAGAGAGAGTGTACATGCATGCAAGAAAGAGCGTGGTGTAGAGGGGGGCAGAAGACAGTGGAGAAGCAGATTCCCTGATGAACAGGGAGCCCCACTTGGGACCCTGTCCCAGGACCCCGGGATCATGACCTGAGCTGAAGGGAGATGCTTAACTGGAGGCAGACACCTAACTGACTGAGCTACCCACACGCCTCCAAAAGACTAAGAAACTTTTGAGCATAATAGACATTATCTGAAATAAAATGAGGGTAGGGGGACAAGACTGAGAAAAACTGAAAAGAAGGTAAGTTAATCATGGACAGATTTAAGTGGCCTGATATAATTTACTTGTAATCTTTGAAAGGCATAGGAGACAGAAAATAATTTTGAAGGAATGGCCAAAAAAATTACCAAACTTGATGGAAACAATAAATCCATAAATACAAGAAGCTCAGGAAACTCCAAACACTAAGTTACACAGAAGCACATCATAATCACATTACTTCAAATCCATGATGAAGAGAACATCTTAAAAGCAACCAGACTGGGCCACCTGGCTGGGTCAGTAGGTAGAACATGCAACTTTTTATCTCAGGGCGGTGTTCAAGCCCCATGTTACATGGGAGTGGCGTCTACTTAAATTAAAAAAAAAAAAAAAAAAAAAAAAGACATCCGGTGGGGAAATGATACCATACATACAGAGGAATAAAGGCAAAGGTCTTTGACAGCAAATTTTGTCTGAAAATGCAGGTGAGAAAACAAGAGAGCAACATCTTTAAAGTACTCAAATCAAAACAAAACAAAACAAAAAACCTTAGAATTCTGCATCACCAAAAATGTCTTTCAAAAATAAAGGTGAAATAAAAACATTTTTAGACATTTTCAGATGTACAAAAGCTAGAAGAATTCATCAAGAGATGGGCTTCCTAGCACCCTATTTGATTGGGCTCAGATGACTTCCTTAGCTGAGCCAATCCAAATATTCTTCTAGAACCAATATTACACAGTGTGTTAACTAGAGTGTATTTTATTTTTATTATTTTTTAACGGGAATTTAAATTAAAAAATATATCCTTGTAGGAATGTGAAACTTGAACTGAGGAAATCCTGTTCCTATGTGAAATTGGGGCTTATGTGTAATAGTCTATGGGAACTGAATAACAAAGTTGAGCACAGAAAACAGTTCATGAAATGCAACTTGGAGGCAAGAAGCAGACATTCCCATGGTTTTCAGTGGTCTTCCAATTCCCAGTTCTAGTCATTCTTGAGGCTGAGTTGCAGACCTGCATTTTGAATCTGTGAGAAGCCACTCCATCGTTAGGATAAATTTACCTCTTTTTTTTTTTTTTTTTTAAGATTTTATTTATTTGACAGACCGAGATCACAAGTAGGCAGAGAGTAGGCATACACAGAGAGAGAGAGGTGGAAGCAGGCTCCCCACTGAGTAGAGAGCTCCATTGGGGGCTTGATCCCAGGACCCCTGGATCATGACCTGAGCCGAAGGCAGAGGCTTTAACCCACTGAGCCACCCAGGTGCCCCTAAATTTACCTCTTTTTTAACATGTTCTTAGATACTTGTCACCCCCCCCCAAAAAAGATTTATTTTAATGTAAATTAGATGTCCCATCTAGGCATAAGAACAGAAAGAGGAGTCAATTGTGAGGATTTAGCATTTTTAGGCCAGTCACCTATTTAGGATTGTTATGGTTTTCTTAACTGTAAGGTCTTAGATTTCTGTTGAGTCATGGAAGGAAAAAGATGCTCTAGCTTTTGCTTTTTTTTTTTTTTTTTTTTTTCTAATAAATGTAAATATTTAAATGAAAGGTTTTTTTTTTTTTATTGGAGCATATCAATTTTGTTAACTATTTTTTTAAACATAATTTATTATTAGCCCCTGGGGTACAGGTCTGTGAATCGCCAGGTTTACACACTTCACAGCACTCACCATAAAGATGCTCTAGCTTATAAAGTTAGTTTTCTGTCTCACTATCTGGAGTACCCACACAGCCAGAAATTGTTGAAGAAAACAGGAAAACAGTGACAAGAGCTTCACAGTGTTGATACAAGAGTCCCAGAGAAGTTAGGGTTTTCTGTATGGACTGTTTGCTTTTCTAACATCCTCCACAAGATGCCCCTATGCTCTGGTTGATATTAGATAAAATCTTTGACTTAAAAAAAAAATTGACTTTTGCCTTTCCATTAATCTCTAGTCTTTTTATTTTTACTGTTTTTAGAAAGGCTTATTTATTAGAGAGCAAGAGTGGGGGGAGGGTCAGAGGGAGAAGCAGACTCCCCGCGAGCAGGGAGACCAATGCAGGCAGGGCTTGATCCCAGGACCCCAGGATCACGACCTGAGCCCATGCAGAAATTTAACCAGCCGAGCCACCCAGGGGTGCCCCTTTTCACTAATGTTTAAAAAAAATATATCAATGTGATATGCTAGCCTCTGGGTCTTTACCAAATGCTTGTTGTTTTAAGTAAGGTTTGGTTTCCATGTAGTCTGTATTTCTATCCTAGTCATTAGATATTATTTTCTTTTATTTAATTCAATAGGATCATAAGCATGCTTTTGACCAAATATTTTGCTGCTAAATATCTTAAGTTGACTAGACTTCAATTCAGAATCTTAGAAAGTTTAAATCTTTAAACAGTTGCTCTTTTTATCATCTTTAATGTTCTTGTATCTAACAGTGTATTTTGTGATTCTTTGTATTTTTCCACCTTTTGGGTGATGTGGCAGTATTAAAGTCTTTGTTGAAGGTTCTGGTGATCCTAAATATCGTTTGGGAGTGTTTTGACCTACTTGGAATGGCTTTTTGCAGTAGAGAGAATGTTTATCCCCAGGGTAACTCTGCTAAAGAATTGCCCCGTGTGAATGCTTCCAAACTTCCCACTTACCAGATCTTTTATTATTTGAACACAAGGAACAGCATGTAGCCAAAAAGCAGGGAGGAAGATTGCATTGTTCTTGACTTCCTTGAATTAAGACATTTTATTCATCTAGTGTTTTCTACAGATTGTTTGTCAGTAATATCCTGAACAAGGATTTTACAACAGTTGCTTGCACGTGTGTTCCTTCTCAGTATGTTTGCTGTAGTGAGAAACATTTTGTTTAATACAACATGATACTTTCAGATAAAATTTTACTTTATACCTTACCTTTCTTACGTGTATGGCTCTATTAAGTATAGCAGTGTAGTCTTTTTTGGTATTTAAAGATGAACTGTCAGGTCACTGTATTTAAACTTACAGTATACATTTTCAATGTTTGCATTTACTCTATGCCATATATTTTTTAAAGATTTTATTTATTTACTTGACAGAGAAATCACAAGTAGGCAGAGAGGCAGTTGGGGGGCGGGGAACAGGCTCCCTGCTGAGCACAGAGCCCAGTGTAGGACTCTAACCCAGGACCCTGAGTTCATGACCTGAGCTGGAGGCAGAGGCTTAACACACTGAGCCACCCAGGCACCCCTCATACACCATATTTGTGATTGACAGCAGAATATTTAGGTCATTTGCTTGATCTTTTCAGGTTTGGGTCATTTACAATAAACATTTTTACCTACCCATTTCAGTTTTTGTTTTGTTTTGTTTTTTAAGATATATTTATTTTAGAGAGAGCAAAAGCAGGGGGAGGGGGAGAGGGAGAGAGAGTCTCAAGCCAGCTCTGAGCTGAGCACAGAGCCCAGTGCTGGGCTTGATCTCAAAAGGCTGAGATTGAGACCTGAGCCGAAACCAAGAGTTGAAAGCTTACTGACTCTACCACCCAGGTGGGGCACCTGGGGCACCAGTTTTTTTTTTTTTTTTTTTTTTAATGCAAGTATATGTTTCTTCAGAAATGAGAAAGAATCACTTAAAGTAAAAAATAAGCAGGACATGTTTTGTTTGGTGATTGCCAGCACTTGAACTTGAGGTTTTGTGATGTTTGTTGAAAGTAGACAATTGAGATAAATGTAGTATTCTTATGTACTTTGGCCTCCAGGAGGCAGCATGATCTAGTAAAATTTCTACATCCTAAGGATCCTTGGTCCTTTGTCATTTTAAGAACTTTTCATTATGAAAACATTTGCTCCTTGATTCATAAAGTTATACTGGGAACAAGTAACAACTGATAGTCACAGACTTACAGCTGGAGATTGTGATTGTGTTGTTCTCTTTTGTGACTATTTAAAAAGAAAAAGAATTGTTGTCATTGCCATAGTAGTAGCCTAATGATTGAGAAAACAAAGGACTTAATAATTTTAATGGACAAGTACTTTTCCATTTGCAGATCAGTTTTCTTATGGAAATGCTGTGTGAGTATTACTGTCATTAATAGTTTGGGACTCTTATTTCTAGCTGTTGTTTTTGCTAAAATACTATAGTAAGCGTTTAAGTATAATTTGATTAAAATTACTGGCAAATGTTATGGCTCTCTTATAGCTATTAAATGCTATCTAAAATTGGCTGAAACTCCAGAACTACATTATGTTAGTATTTTCATTTTAATTATACTTTCTGGGTGTGATCAAAATGTGTTCATGACATTAAAACTATTGTCTTCAGGAGAACAGGAATTGTGAATGTGTTGTCAGGGGATAATGCTTGAACAGCCATTTTGACCTATTTTTCTTTTCCTGTTTTCATGCCCCCTGAATGATTGCTATTTAGTGATTTGGATGATGGTAATACAGTAGAGGAATAATACCCATTGCTTTTCCTAGAATTGCTACTTTTAGGAGAATGTATTCTGCTCAGAGTTCAAAAGTTGGTTCAGGGGGCAAAGGAACTGGTGGGAAGATTTACTTATAACCTTATTTATGATGTTGATATTGTTAATTTCAGTAATTTAGTTTTGGGTCTGTTTCAACCCAAACCTCAAAGTTCAGGTCACACTCTTTTGACCTTGAATGTACTTAATTCAGAAAGGATTCATCAAATACTGAACGAATTGATCAATGTGAAAGAAAATTAGAGTACCGTATATTCTGAAGAAGTCCAGTAGTTCTTTTTCCATAAAAGGATACAGTCCTTTAAAAACAGAAGTCTAAAAAAAAATAAAATATAAATTATAAAAATGGAAATCTTAGCATAAAATCTGACATTTTCTGTTTGGAATGGTCTGAGGTTTCCACCTCCCCTTTTGTATTTCAGACACAAAGGTCTACAGTCACCTAATGCGCTGGGCTGCTTTTTGCATTTTTTTTTTTTAATGTTCATTTAATGTTTATTGTCTTTGCATTTTCAGGGTTTGATACTTGGGACAGAATGGAAATGGGAGAGCTTGAGCTGGCATAACCTGTGTGATTTCTGTAATGAGCCGGCATGTACTTGAGGGAATTCAATCATTTGGAAATCTTTAGATTTTAAGAAGCAAAATAGTTTCTATCTCAACTTTTTTATGTATTCTGCATTAGGTCACTAGAACATTTCTTATAGGAAAATATAGTTTGTATCAAAAAAATTGAGTATTCTATTTCAACATTGTTTAGTTTCTTGTTTTTCTTTTATTTATTTATTTTTTAAAGATTTTATTTATTTATTTGACAGACAGAGATCACAAGAAGGCAGAGAGGCAGGCAGAGATAGAGGAGGAAGCAGGCTCCCTGCAGAACAGAGAGCCCGATGTGGGGCTCCATCCCAGGACTCTGGGATCATGACCTGAGCCGAAGGCAGAGGCTTTAACCCACTGAGCCACCCAGGCGCCCCTCCTGTTTTTCTTTTAACTAGAAATCAGAATTTTTTTTTTTAAGGATTTTATTTATTTGAGAGGGAGAGAGGGAAGGAAGGACAGAGGGAGGGTGAGAGGGAGAAGCAGGCTCCCTACTGAGCAGTGGGCCCCATGTGAGACTCAATCCCAGGACCCCAAGATCATGAACCGAGCCTAAGGCAGACACTTAACCAACTGAGCCACCCAGGTGCCCTAGAAATCAGAGTTATATGAAGGAAAATCACTGTGAAACATTTTGTATTTTTTTTAACATTTTAAAACTTTTATTTATTTATTTATTTATTTATTTATTTATTAACATTTTATTTTTTTATTAAAGAGACAGAGAGTGAGAGAGTGCACAAGTGGGGTGAGGGGCAGAGGGAGAAACAGACTGCCCACTGAGCAAAGAGCCCAATGCAGGGTGGGATCATGACCTGAGCTGCAGGCAGACGCTTAACTGACTGAGCCACCCCGGTGCCCCAAACATTTTGTATTTTAGCCCAAGTGTATCTAGGGTTATTTTTGTCCCTTAACTTAATTCAGGATTATTACAGCTGAAATAATAATGCTTAAAAGATGTCCAACTCCTCTTAAGATGGGGAATTGTAGTAACAAGGGTGAGATTTCAGTATCTAATTGCTAGGATCTTTTGTAAGAAAACTAACTAACTTATGCTTGGTTTATCAAATATGGAAAAAAATGTACGGTTAGAGCATTAGGTGTGCTTCAAGGATAGATTCAGGGGACCCAGCCCTCCAGGGTTGTGTTTTGTGGGTATGTATTTATGTGTGAGTATATGTACATGTGTGTGGGATGGGCTGTTTTCATTAAAACGATCAGCTTATTACACATTATTAAAAGCACAACATTGTTATTTGTGCCCAGAACATACAGCATATAGGGATAGAATGCAAATTTCAGTGGAAACCAAAGTTCTAGAGCTTAAAGGGACCTTAGAGAGTTTCCAGGTCTTTAGTCATCCATCTCTGCTCCCAGGAGCTGGGGTGAAGACTTCTGCTTTTAAAACTTAATTATCAAATGATTAATAATTAAATTCAGTAAGGACAGGATTGCTTTCCTTCCTGTTAGATAATGAATAGCATTTCCTCATTACAATTTTTTTTAACTCAAAATTTCTTTTAACCTTTATCACTTCTTGCCATCTATCTGTTTGGGAGTATGAACTGAATTCACGGTGAAATTTGTTTAAGTACATATGAATGCAAATTAATGGGAAAAACACAAACAGCCTATTTTTTTGTGGCCTTGTTTGCTTGTGGCTGTGATTTTCTTTCTTTCATTCTTTTTCTAATTGGTATAATAGAGTTACATTTTCTGGTAATAAGAGTCTCCTATGTGTTATAACACTGAACTTGTTGGTAAATCAATATTTTATCCACAAGAACATGTTTTGCAAAGAGCATCATGAATTTCAAGTGCTCTATAGCCCAGACAATGACTATAGCCAGTGGTCTGGTCTGGTGTTTGTTCTTGGCAAGTAAGTCTAAGGCTCCGTTACAGTATTTTTCACATTATGCTGTAATCTTATTTATTTGATAATTGTGCTGGGAGTCTGGGCATTTGTAGGCAATGAATGACTGGGTCTTCCTTATTTTCCTCAATGCCTGGTATATAATAGGTAGCCAATAAATGCTTGCTGAATGAGTGAAGGTATACAAGACCATATGTTAGAAACATCTAACAATGCGGTAGGGCTCCAGAATAAGGCGTGGTGGAGGATTGGTAAGAGATAAAGCTGGATGTAGATAATACCCTTATCCATATCTTAGGCTTTTAATGCAAGGCCAAAGGGTTTGGATTTACCCTGTAAGGAGTGGTAGGGCCATTGAGGATATCTGAGGAGGGAGTGGGTAACATGATTAGTTTTATAATTTAAAAAGGTAACAGTTTTAAGCCGTGTAGAACAAAGACTGGAGGAGCTGTATCAAAAGTTGAAGGCCAAGTGCGGTGTAGGGTGTGTGTATACTTGGAGGTATCTAAGACATTTCAGGTGTTGGGAGAAAATTTTCAAACTTTTGGTTATTTAAAAAAAAATCCTTACCAGGAATTGTTATATATGTTGAAAAATCGTTATTACATTCTGTTGATGGTGACTTCCTTGTGTGAATGTTACATTGTCGCATCCCATGTGTTAGGTAAGGCTTCCTGAAAGGAGAATTGCAACTCTGTGACTCAAAGGGCATGGCAGGGCTTTTTAGTCTTTGCTTTTAGTATTTTGCTAAAAGTTACAGTTCGTATGTACTCGGTTCAGCAGATTTGCACAATTTGTTGGCCAGCTTTAAACTCTTACAGAATGATACAAGAGTGCAGAAATACTGTTAAGGAAACCACAGTTTGAAGATAAGCCTAACAGTAAAATGCAAGTGAACAATAAGTAAATGGTAGAGCTTACACTTCCCTGTAGCCCTGAGTCACATTATGATGCAAATACAAGGTTTAACCTGATAGGACAAGAAGGTGACCAAAAAACTAAAATCAGAATTATCACAAAGATTGCGGTGCCTGGGTGGCTCAGTGGGCTGGGCCTCTGCCTTTGCCTCCGGTGATAATCTCAGGGTCCTGGGCTCGAGGCCCCGCATTGGACTCTCTCCTTGGCAGGGAGACTGCTCCCCGCCCCCTGCCACCCCCTGCCTGCCTCTGCCTACTGGTGATCTCTCTCTCTGTTAAATAAATAAATAAAATCTTAAAGAAAAAGAAAGTTGACATCTGGGTGTTCATCCAGTGTGAAGTATGTGCTTGGCTTAAGCTTTATTGTGCTTTGAAATATTAAGTAATACTATGAATCCAGTATTTAAAACTACTTTTCATTTTATCTTTATATCCTCTTACTAAAAGTTCTATTTTTGTGTATTCTGTAATATATTAGTGTAGTCATACATATATAATTTATAAATGCTCATGTTCTGGGGTGCAGAAGCAGAAGTTTTAATGGGTTGTATGAAAAAAAACTCAAGAAGATTGGTTTAGAGAAAGATGCTGAAAAACTAAGGCAAAGAAGAGTCGGTGATCAGAGGATCTACTTAGATTCTTCGTAGGCACTGTAGACCTTATTGTGTCCTTTGTATATTTTTCTGTGATAAGTTAACATTACTCCCCTGAAATAGATACTGTCATTCTATAGACAGCAAAACTGAGATTCAGAGAAATGGAATACCTTGCCCAAGATCACAGTTACAATATGTATTACAGATTGAGTAGTTCAGCCCAGGTCTCTTAAAAATTCATGGGCTTTCTACATATTGTTTCTATTGAATAACTAGGGATTTTAAAATGCTATTAACTGAGAAAAAGAATATAAGTATCCCATTTTTTCCAGTAGATTACTAGTGAATTTTTAATGGAGTTGTGTTTATAGAAACCCTACTTGAAACATCTAATCCATATACGATGTGTGTTATTCCTGTGTCTGAGGGTCCAACATTTATTCATCATGATCGAAGTCAATATGGATTTATCTAAGTTTTTGTATGATAATAGAATACCCAGTTAGAAGAAAAAATTTTTTTCCCTTTGGAATGTCTGTCCTAATTTGAATCCGGAACATATGGGAGGGGGGGACATAAGCACTATTCAAGCAACTAAAACTGATGTAAGTACAAAATTTACTGTTGTATTTAATTAAGCCCTTGTCAGATGAAGGCTTTCATGGCTCCTTATGTATCTCCAGGCTTGTAATAAAAGTTCTCAAATGATTTCTTCAGTCTTAGAAGCTAACAAGGTGAAGAAAAATGCCTCAGAGCTCAAGAGGCTTTTACTTATTGAGTTCAGTAATAATATTTCCCTTGATTCATCTATTTCTCTGGTTCTTTTTGATCTCCTTTTGCCAGGTACTTAATTTATTTGCTGTGAATTTATATAACTAGCAAAAATGGAATTTGAGTCTGCATATTTTCACAGAACACTGAGAGGTGCTTCAAAGCAAACAGAAACCTTCCTGGGGGAATTTCAAGAATGTTTTAAATGGAAGTATCTGCTTGTTCCCAGTTTATGCCCTCTGCCCTGTGACTATTATTTTGTCCTTTTAAAGGTTTTAACTTTGCCCTTTTTGTTATGGATTTGGTTTGGTTCCTGCATGATGTCAGGTGGTTAATAACAAGTAAACACTGCATATCTGTTGTAGGAAAGTTGGTAGAAAAACTACTTTTCCATCCACCGTAGGGCAGCCTTAAGTGCCTTCACAGCTTACTCCACGGTTTGCCTTTAATGATGATTGTCAGATACGATAATGCATTACTTCTTTTTCTGTCTATTTCTTTTCCATCTATGAGGAAATGACTATATGCTTGTATTTAAAATAAAACTTAATTTTCATCTAAATAGGTTTGCAAGTATTCTTAAAAATAGACAAATCCTGAAAGCAGTTTTCTAAGTGCATAAATGTTTGGGACCCAACTTAGCTCCCTAAAGCTGCCGCCCCTCCCCGCCTGCCTCCAGTTAGAAAGTATAACTGGGGCCGCAATAAAGGAGAGAATACAACCCACACATGCCAGGTATAGTGCATAGCTGTGTAGTGCCCACTAGGAATGTAGTATTTCCATTTTACATGGGAGGAAAGTAGGCTTCAGAAAATTTAAATGTGTTTTCAAGGTTATACCCTCAATAACTGACAAAGTGGGGATTGATTTCTGACTGTGGTCCCATTGCTTTACTTTTTCTCAAGAGAGATAACCTATATATATATAAAAAAGTCTTAGCTTGCTGTCTGTTGCTTGGTAGGTTCTTAATAAATGTAGATTCTCCTTTTTCTTTCTCTGAACTTTTGTAACTTTCACTGAAACAAACAGAAAACCCACAAAGGGGATTGGCTGCTGTTTTCCCCCTTTGGGGGAAGGGACAACTTGATTAAAAGAAAAGAAACCTATGTGGATGCTGCTTTATCTCTTTTGGGCTTAGCATAAAGGGACCACTCAAAAGAGACCTTTTCTTATCTTTTTAACTCTTGTTACTGAAGTACAGTTGACATAAAATGTTATTGAAGGAGCAGGAGGCTGGCTGAGGACAAAGCAAAAGCTGGTGCCTTGCACCCCCCCCTCACCCGCTCCCTTCCATATGTGTAGCATTCCTCAGGCACCCCTGACTGCCATAAAACGATAAATAGTTAACTTGCAGAGATCACAGTCCTGCAAGGTAGGAGTCTCCCCTGGTTTGCAAATGTCCTTGAGATTTACAACAAAGAAGTTACCTTATCAATAGCCCTAATGTCACCCTCCCCTCCATAAAAAACCGAAGAAGGAGGCGGAGGTAGAAGGAAAAGTAAATACTTCTAAACCTAAATCTCATTAACAGGGATGCTTGATAGCAGGAATGTAACATTCCACCAGGAGACTCCCAATTGTGTTCAAACTATCAATCAATCAGCTCAGCCCCACCCGAAACTTGTTTGTATCTGTCTATAAAAATCCCAGCTCCGGACCTGGACCTCTCGGTGTTATCAGCAACGAGCGGCGCAGAGGTCCAGCAATAAACGACCCTTGGTGATTGGCTTTGACTCACGTCTCTGGTGGTCTTTTAAGGTGGGGGTAATATTCAATTGGCATTTCATTATATTATTTTCTGGTATACAGCACAGTGATTTGACAACTCTGTATTACTCAGTGCTCACTGTAAGTATAGTTACCATCTGTCACATACAATGGTATTACAATATTATTAACTATATTTTCTCTGCTGTACTTTTCATCCCCATGACTTATTTTATTTTATAACTGGAAGTTGGTACCCCTTCATCCCCTTCACCTACTTGCCCACCCCCGACAAAGTTTTTCTATTTTGAATATAAGTGGGAGCTGAACAAGAGGTGCAGGGAGCTAGAAGCCATTTGACCCCTTAATAATTAGGGTTATTATGGGAGACTATGGACTCTGAAAAACAATCTGAGGATTTTGAAGGGGTGGGGGTGGGAAGTTGGGTGAGCCTGGTGGTCGGTATTAAGGAGGGCACGTTTTGCATGGAGCACTGGGTGTGGTGCATAAACAATGAATTCTGGTACACTGAAAAGAAATTTTTAAAAATTAAAAAATTAAAAAAAAATAGGGTTTTTAAGGAAGGGTTTGTTTGAAGATTTTTTTTTTTTTTTAAAATGAGTAAGCGTTTCAGGAGCTTACCTTTGCTTATAAGGCCAGACAGCTCCTGTTGCAAAGAAAGAAGTAAGAGGGCGTTCTGACAAGTTTAGGTTCTCAAACTTAGGTATATTAAATACTGGTGAGTCTCATCAGGACCCTTGGGTGTTTGCGAAAGGTCCATGCAGTGCCATTCATATAGGCTAGCTTGAGAATGCCCCGTCGGGACCTCAGAGCTGTATAGCACAGTGGCCTTGAATCTAACAGATGGATAATTTCTGAATAGAGATCATTTTCTATTTGTATGGGTGTTTAAGTCTCTTTAAAAATCCCATCTCGGGGCTTCTGAGTGGCTCAGTGGGTTAAAGCCTCTGCCTTCAGCTCGGGTCATGATCCCAGGGTCCTGGGATCGAGCCCGGCGTCGGGCTGTCGGGCTCTCTGCTCAGGAGCGAGCCTGCTTCCCCCACCCTCTCTCTGCCTGCCTCTCTGCCTACTTGTGATCTCTCTCTCTCTGTCAAATAAATAAATAAAAATCTTAAAAAAATAATAAAATAAAATAAAAATCCCATATCTGTGTTTTACCATTTAAGTAAATGGTAACAAATACAGTGGCTTCTCAATTGATGGCTCATCTGAAAGTGAAGTTTGTCCTAATGAAGACAGGCTTTGTGAGATAGGTGGCATCTGAAGACTAGGGTCCAAGCAAGGGAGAGGCTCTGTCTCAGCAGGGACTGAGGAAACAAACAAACAAACAAACAAACTTGAACACAGGGCGCCTTCACTTGCTCTGGTCATGTGAATCCTTGCTGCCACTAGAATCCTTGCTGCCACTAGGTGGCAGGACAGGCAAGAATCCTGGGGCGACCTAGAAAGTTAGGAAGCCAGGTCAGCCCTACCTGCAGGGGGTGGGAGAGGGTGGTCTAGCCAGTCAGGATGCCACAGGGAAAAAATTTGTGCCCTAGGGTTTATGTCTTTGCTACTTTTTAAAATTCTGTCCTTAATTCTGAGGAAGTTTCTGGTGATGGGATTTATTACTTAGAATGTGTCCTTTAACGGTATGAATCATAAAATCTTTGCTGTCAAAACCTTGCAAAGTTCTGTGATCAGGGAGTTAAGACACAATTATACTTATTTTATAGACACGCAAATAGAGGTCCATGGAGAAGTCGGCTTTCCCAAGATCTTACAGCAAGTCGCTGGCTGTTCTTACTCATCGAGTTCCAGTTCTGTGCCAAGTAAGCTGTTGTTTTAAGTGCTATTTGTGGAAAAATCTAGAGATGGGAGGATGTTCTAAATTGTACCTTCTGGTTATCCATAACCCTAAAGGGAGGCCCTGTCCTACGCAAACCAGGCACTGCTGGTCCACGGGTGGTAATGACCAAACTTGTCAGGCCTGGGACTATAAGAAAATGATCTTCATTAGGTCATCACTTAAAATGCAGAACTGTGAAGTGTAGCTGCCACACCATGATACTTACAGGATTGGGGGGATTAAAGGAGGAAATCTATATTTGTGCCTAGAATATAATCTAACACCATACCTAGAATTAGTAAAGTTTTTCTTCTCCTCTGTACCTGCCCTCTCCCTCATGATTTGCTCCGTATCTGCCTTTTGACTTGAAGATATTTGGACCTATTAATTATCAGTTGGACCAACGTGCTAAAGGAGGAGGGAGAACTTTCTTCTTAACAGTTCAGCCTTTTAAACTGTCTTTGTGATAGCAATGACCTTTTAAAAAATAATGTTACCATCAGTGACTTACTGTCAAATGGAGAGTAGTCAGTCACTGTGCTTTTGAATAGTGGTTTTCAAGCTTATGAACCACAACCCTGTATGACACCATGTTTGTGTGGAATAAAACTTATTTTTTCTGTGTGCATACATAACTCTGTTTTCTGTCAGGCCTGCTAATGGAAGGAGACTGCACTTTGAAAAATCTTATGCCTTAGTGAAAAAGATGGTAAGAAAATGAAACATTCTTTTTTGGCAGATTGGCAACATCCAGGGCCGAATTCAAAGTGAAAAAGTGTTGGAAGGTCGGGGAGAGACAGTAAAGTATCTCCCAAATGGAGTGGGCACTTTGAGACGGGAAAATACAGCCAGCTCCCTTGTAGAGTTTACACAGAGCTTTATTTAAGGTACCTGACGGACACCGGGGATCCGGGCAGAGGGTGATCCTTGGCAGCCACATAGCTGTCCTCACAAAGTCCAGCCCTTAGTCCACAGATTTTACAGGGTGAGGGAAACACAGAAGGGCACTGTGGTAGGATCAAAGGGTTCACATGCACCTCAAAGGGCTTGCATGCACTTACTTGACAGTTACCCTTTAATTAGATCTGGTGGCATCACCTGTGCCTCAAGAAAGAAAGACTATGTTATCTCTAAGAGATTCATGAGAGGCCAAAATAAAGTCCCCATCCTGGCCTTGGTGGGCATCTCTAAGGTATATATATTAATCTCCAAGGGACCCAGGACACATAGCCCCAGGAGAGGTCATTGAGCAAATATGAACAAGATGGAGGCCCAAGATGGAGTCAGTATTGTCAGCACTCCTACAGAAGAGGAACTTGAAACATGCAAGTTTGGGCCGTAGTCCTTGGAGCTTCAGATGGGGCGTTGTCTTTTTTATCAGCTTTCCCTACACGTACTCGTGCCAGAACTATGATTAAAGGCAGTGAGAACGGAAAGAAAATGCAACATAGGTACTGTGAATCACAGCTAACAGTCTTGCTTAAACTTTTACTCCCCCTGTATTTCTTCTGTGGGTAGGTTTTAAACTTATCTTGCAGTTCTTGGATCAGCGGACTTGTGTTAACTCACATCATCTAGCAAATCCACTTGAGACAGCTTGGAAATCCAGGTGTGAATGAAACAGACTGCTGCCACGGCTGCTGATGGCGGAGGGCAGCCGTGTTGACTGGTGCTGCCTTGCTCGTAATGTGCTGTGTGTGGGGGGCTCATTTGCTCCTCATCATCCTGTGAGAGAAAAGATGAAATTGTCTTTTTTGTTCACTGTGACCACCAGCACCAAAAGCAAACAAAGCACAGGGATCTACAAGGTTAGCCAGCTTCTTAAAGTCACGGAGCTAGTGGAAGAGACGCTAGGAAAAGGCTTCAATCCAGGTCTGCCTTACTACTAAAAATCTGGATACCAAAACCTTCTGTGATATGAGTTTGGAAATGTCAATGTCGAGAGTATTTTTACATACAAATTAAAATACTAATTCTTGGGGTGCCTGGGTGGCTCAGGGGGTTAAACCTCTGCCTTCGGCTCGGGTCATGATCTCAGGGTCCTGGGATCGAGCCCCGCATGGGGCTTTCTGCTCAGCAGGGAGCCTGCTTCCTCCTCTCTCTCTGCCTGGCTCTCTATCTACTTGTGATCTCTCTCTCTCTCTCTGTCAAATAAATAAATAAAATATTAAAAAAAATAAAATACTAATTCTTTGGGAGACAAGTTAAAGAGCACAGCACATGAAATTGTCCCTCATCTGTCATTGTTTCAAGGCAAATAACCCATTCTTACAAACTTTGTACTTTAGATATTTAAGATGCCTTCATTGGGAGGAACATTGATACCATTCCCACAGATGATTTTTTCCCTCTGTGCAGCAAACTTGGAAGCCTGTGCCTGTGTTTCATAGTTTGTCTTCACTGTTTTTGTCTGAAAAACCTGTGCAGTAAGGGGACTGGTGGTATCCTTGTTGGCAATATTGAGGTCTGAAAAGGTTATGTGAGAATTTAAATGAGAACTTGGGTCTTCTGACCACCTGCCTACTTTTTTTGCAGAAGCGTTAAGCCATGTGGGCAGAGTAACTGAATGTTTTGAGTAAAGGCCCAAGGTCTAAAATGGCAGAGGAAGAGCACCACAAAATGTACCTGCCACTTAAGTTTAAAATGTAGTCATATCAAGACTGTTTGATCAATGTTCTATAAAGTGACCCCATGACAGAATAATTAAGTTTTGCACTTACTGGCTATTTCACATATCCAGTAAGCAACCAACTCAACAGGTAGAAATGTTATTTGAGTTGTGATTTTTCCTTTCTCTCCCAACTTTTTTTTTTTTTTAAGTAGGCTCCATGCCCTGTGTGGAACCCAACGTAGGGATATGAACTCATGACCCTGAGATCAAGACCTCAGCTGAGATCAAGAGTCAGACATTTAACCAACAGAGCCACCCAAGCACCCTCCCCCAACTTTCTTTTAAAGTTTTTGCTAAGCACTTATTTGCATGTGACCCAATAAAGCATGTTATGTAAATAAACCAATGGATATATCAGTGGTTTTTAAATCTTTTTTTTTTTTTTAGGATTTTATTTATTCATTTGACAGAGATCACAAGTAGGCAGAGAGAGGAGGAAGCAGGCTCCCTACTGAGCAGAGAGCCCGATGTGGGGCTCGATCCCAGGACCCTGGGATCATGACCTGAGCTGAAGGCAGAGGCTTTGACCCACTGAGCCAACCAGGCGCCCCATATCAGTGGTTTTTAAATGTGTTCAGTCTCTTTCAGGTGAAATTAATGACTCTACAAAAGATTAAAAAGGACAAGTGTGAGTAGGTCATGTATATCATAACCACTGAAAAGCTGATTTCATTATAAAACAGTAGGAGAATCGATAAAGTTTATTAATATTTCCTATGTGTTAGGCAGTGTTCAAAGGTTTTATCCTTTTTATTTTGTGAAATTTCAAAACCCAAGGTCAATACTATTCTGGTTTTTACAGTTGAGGAAACCAAGTTTTTTGTTTTGGGTTTTGTTTTGTTTTGTTTTGCTTTTTTAAAGACTTTATTTATTTGACAGAGACATAGTGAGAGAACACAAACATGGGGACTAGGAGAAGGAGGAGCAGACTTCCCACTGAGCAAGGAGCCTGATGAAGGGCTCTTCTCAGGACCCTGGGATCATGACCTGAGCCAAAGACAGACACTTAACGACTAAGCCACCCAGGTGCCTGGGAAACCAAGGTTAATAAACTAATTGCTTCATATACTTAATTGAGGGTCATACTGTGATAAGTGGTAAAACAAGTATAATCTGACTTCTGATCTTAGGCTTTTGATAAAAAAGGCTTTTTGATATATAGCCTCCTGGTGTAAAAGAAATCTAAGTTAATAGAAAAATTGGTCCTAATTGTCGTTTTAATAATTTGTAGTCTGAACTTGTACAAGTCACTTCATCTCTTTTTACCTTTTTGTCCTCATCTCTAAATTGTGTATATTATCTTTTCAGGGGGTGTCTGGGTGGCTCAGTGGGTTGGGTGTCTGCCTTTGGCTTGGGCCATGGTCCTGGAGTCCTGGGATCAAGCGCTGCCTCAGACTCCCTGCGCAGTGGGGAGCCTGCTTCTCCCTCTGCCTGCCTCTTCTCCTGTTTGTGCTCTCTCTCTCTCTGACAAATAAATGGATAGAATCTTTAAAAAAAAAAAAAAAAGAAATCTTAAAAAATCTATTCTTTTTCTGCCCACACCTTCAGTGGGGATTAAAAACTAGAGTGGTATAGTGGCCCTCGAGCAGGATATATTGTGGAAATGAGAGGCAATGAGGAGGTAAAGATGATAGAAAGTGCTAGAAAGTGTAGGTTTAGAAAGCTTATCTGCAAGAAATATTCCAAAATGTTGGTGTGGTGATGCTTATTTTTCTCCTAACATGGAAATGGTCAGGGTAGGCTGCAGGTAACCATATTAATGGGAAGATGAGGAGCTGTAAGGAGAATGGAGAAGTAGCAGTTTTGGTGATCAGAGGATGGATGTATAGGGATGCCCTCTGGGTGCTGCTGCTTAGTGGGGTCGCCACATTAGAGAGCAGCAAGAGTGGGTCATTTGCTTAACCAGGCAAATGTTGATGGAGGGGGCGAGAGCTGGGTGGAGAGGTTCCACAACTAGGTAGATAGATATTTGGAAATTCTGAGGTATTTTGAGGCAAGCATGAATAATTCAGCCATTTGTAATGGAGAAAAAGATGTGTGTGATGCTCCAAAACAAAAATCAGTGTACTTTCCGCTACTGTCTGTTGTCTCTACCGGCCATTTTCCTTTCATTACCACCATGGCCTCAGCAGGCCATTGATGAGGCCAGTTTATCTAGTTATGTGATTTTTTAAAAAATTTTATTTATTTATTTGACAGAGAGAAATCACAAGTAGATGGAGAGGCAGGCAGAGAGAGAGAGAGAGAGAGAGAGAGAGGGAAGCAGTCTCCCTGCTGAGCAGAGAGCCCGATGCAGGACTCGATCCCAGGACCCTGAGATCATGACCTGAGCCGAAGGCAGCGGCTCAACCCACTGAGCCACCCAGGTGCCCCTAGTTATGTGATTTTTTAATATTATGTTTGTCTTTTGAAGCTTTGAGCAAAGTATAAACTCTCTTCAGGACTCTTTCTCTTCTTAAGAAGCTAATAAGTAAGGGATAATAAGGTGTGCCTAGCTATATCCTATTCCACGCGTATTCATGTGTTCCTAAACAGCATGATTTGCTGGCAACACCATGATTGGAAGAAGGGTTAGGCATGTTGTGGTCAGGAGAGGCTGTTTCCCCTCACTGAATTACTCTTCCTCTGTAGTTATTAAACTGCTGGTAGCAGTTCAGTGTATTAGGTAGAAATTCTATAACCTGTTTGAATCAAATTAACAGGCAAGAAGGTAATTTTAAAATTGTGTCATAGGGGCGCCTGGGTGGCTCAGTTGGTTAAGTGTCTGCTTTCAGCTCAGGTCATGATCCCAAAGTCCTAGGATCGAGCCACTCTTTGGGCTCCCTGCTCAACAGGGAGCCTGCTTCTCCATTTCACTCTGCTGCTCCCTCTGCTTGTACGTGCGCTCTGTCTCTCTCTCTCTGAGATAAATAAATAAAATCTGTAAAAAATAAAAAAAACTGTAATAGTTTACAAATGCAAGGAAATTAGGGATGTGGTGAGGGGAGAGGGTGGGAGGAGTTAAGTGTAAGACTGTGTATTGCCACCTGTCGTGATGAGTACAGTTTGGCAAGAGAACAATAAACCCTTGTTTTTGTGACTGGACAGCATGTTCCCATATACTGTGTATGTGTCGGGAGCTGCTTCTTAGAATCTTCTTAGATCTGCAGGAAAGTCCCGTCTTCATTCTGGGAAGGAGTGGCTTGGTGGGGGCCTTTGACACTCTGGTCTGCTACCTAACCATTGAATTCTTCCTGCTGGCCATGCTACTGACTCCCTGAGAGGACCCCCTTCGTGGTGCCGTGAGCCCATAGGTTGAAGAATTGCCTAGATCAATACAACTTGTTTCCATAGTAGCTGTCTTCTGGGCTGTATTATCTCATAAACCGTGGGAGAATCAAATGATTTGGAAGCGGTGATTTTGTTGCTAATACCCTTACAGATAGAGCAACCACAATTTTAATTCTTCTAGGTTAGTACAAAACTGTATTTTGCACCTAGTTGCTCAGGAAGAGTTTGGAAAGCTTTATTCTCTTTCTGTATTCATTCCCTTTTCTCTCTCTCCTTCCGATGTTTCCTGCAGCTCACATTTGAGTGTCTGTGATACGAAGAATGCTGTATTATTTTTTTCCTTAGGAGAAATGAAGTAAATAGGAGTTTTAGATTCCCTTGAGAAATGTTTAAATGAGATTGATCTTAGTATCAGGGTGGAAATAAAGTGCTTAATACTCATTGTTATGTACCCTCTAATACCTTTCAGTTTTTATAACTGAAATCTTTCATTTTACTCTAGAGAGTAAGCCTTTCTTTCGTTTGACTTGCAGAAGTGGTGGTGGTTTTATTTTCCAGTGAACTCTTACAGCAAGATGTTCATTAATTAAAAATAGCTGCCCCATACAGGAAACAGCTCATTTAGCAGCTCCTGACACCGTTCTAAAAACAGACTTGAGCTGCTCTGAGTGCTAAAGAGGAGTGAACACTGAAGACCATGTGAGCAAACTCAGGTAAAAGCATGCTGTTTTTTAAGAAGGCTCTGTGTGCCTTTCTCTCCATGTCATTCTGATGATAAGAGTCATGTGCTCACTATTAGAAAACCAAATATTACAGCAATATGTTCTGTAGAAAGTGAAATTTTCACCTAGATTGTGGTGTCTTCTTAGTCTGGTGGCTTCTGGCAGATTTTTTCTGTGCATATACAAGCAGTATAGAAATATTTTAAAAATGGGATTATATGTTCTTGCAACTTGGTTTTTCATTGATATGTATTGGAAATTTTCCACATCAAATTTTTCAAAATCCTCTGGTTTATTATTTAAGTTAGCATAGTATTTCACTGTATAGCTGTACTACAATTTGTTCAAACCAGCTCTCTGTTAATAGACTTCTGAGTTGATACTCTATTTTTTTTCCTCGAAGATCATTGTTTTTAGGGTTAGATGCGCTTGCAATTGAACAAAGTTACCACATACAATATACTCATAGTGTAATATATTGAGAGCTTACTACCTGCCTAGAACTTTTCTAAGCATTATCTTGCGAAAATTAGAGTAATTCTGTTATGAGGGATTTCTTCTTGTCTGTATTCTTGAGATGCAGAAAACCTCTGAGATCCTTGCATGCCATCATGGCCATCCCTAAGATAAACTGAAAGTCAGGAGTCACTGAGGCAGACAAGTGAGCACTCTTTAAACCCAGAGGAGCTAAGCAGGACAGCAGGTGTGTCAGCATAAGAGAAAGCAGAGGTGAGAAAATCTTAATGGTGTTACTGATGTTAACAAAAAACAAAAAACAAAAAAAAATTCGCTGGTTGTCATAACAACTGGCTTCAGAAGCCCTGCCATCTTAACCCTTGTGACTGTGCCTGGAGGATTCCCTGGCTGTCACCACAGACTGCTTGGTATTTGTGTGTCCCCACTTCTCTTCCGAATTCCTATTGTGAATTTGTCTGATCAGCAGGGCCTTTCCTCGGATTTGCCTGTGCTCCTGGAGTGCCTTACTGAGCACCAAGAGATGTCCTCTAAAGCTGAGGTTCCCATCCCTGGCCAGTCCTCTCTGCTGGCTTATGTAGCTGCTCAGTGCTTGCTACTGGAAATGGAAACTTTCAAGTTTTTGTCACTCTTAGAGACTTGAACTCTAAAATAGACTCTGTGAAAAGTCTCCTGAGACCTAGAAGGTATATTTCATTTGCTTAAATGGTTGTTGAATTAACCCTAGGTATAATAGGTTAAATTCGTAGAGGAAAAAAAAGTGTACGCACATTATAGTTCTTCATAATTAAGTAGCCTAGTGTGACTAGAGAGAAGTGAAGCTTAAAATACTGCTAAAAGTGTTTGGGTTATTTATGGTTGTGTAATAAACCACTCCAAAATTTGATAGTCTAAAACGGTGACTTATCTCATGATTCAGTGAGTTGACCAGGAGGTTCTGTTCTGTTGGTGTCAGCTGGATGCTGGGATGGCTGTAGTCCTCTGAGACTTGCTTGGGAGCTGGGACTCAGTGGCTGTTTAGGTAGCCTTGTGGTGTCTGTCTTCCCAAATAGAAGTAGATGCTACCCAACCAGTTAAGTTGGCCCCAAATTGGCACTGCATCATTTCTGCCATATTCTAATGGTGTAGGCAGTAATAGACCCAGACCCAGCCCAGCGTCCGTGTGGGAAGGAACTGTACAAGGACATGAATACCCACAGGTGTGGTTCATTGGAGGTGGTCACCAGAATGACAGTTTACCACGGTGTGCTCTCTGGCCCTCACACATACAGACAGACTATACTCACCCATACATAAGACTCCCACAAGCCTCACTCTGTTGCTACGTTAGCTTGGGTCCAGGAGCTCATCTAAATCAGGTCCAGGTGCAGATGAAGCTCTTTGGGTACAGCTACTCTCAAACAACTACCTGTGAACTAAAAGCACAAGTTCTTTGCTCTCTTCTCCCCACCCAATATACAATGGCAAGACAGGGACAGGAAAATTGCAACAGACACTCTCCTTCAAAAAGGTATTAGAGGGGCTCCTGGGGGGCACAGTCCGTTAAGCATCTGCCTTCGGCTCAGGTCATGATCTCAGGGTTCTGGGATCGAGCCCCACTTCAGGCTCCCTGCTCGGCGGGAAGCCTGCTTCTCCCTCTCCCACTCCCCCTGCTTGTGTTCCCTCTCTTGCTGTGTGTCTCTCTGTCAAGTAAATAAAATCTTCAAAATGGTATTGGAGGTTTTGGAGAGGTCACAACACTGATACACTGCTGATGGTAATATAAAATGGTACCATTACTTTAGAAACAGTCTGGCAGTTCCAGAAAAATTTTAAACATAGAGTGACCATGTGACCTGACAATACCTTTCCTAAGTGTATACATAAGAGAAAGGAAAAAATATGCCCCCCCAAAACTTATACCTGAATACAACATAGCAACATTATATAATCAAAAGGTGGAAACAACTCAAATATCTATCAACTGATGAAACATAAAATCTAGTATATCCATACAGTGGAATGAAGTACTGACCTATACTGCACCATGGATAAACCTTGAAAATATGCTAGGTTCAAGAAGCTAGTCACAGAGAGTACTTACTGTATGATTCCATTTATATGAAATGTCCTACATAGGTAAATCTATAGAAACAAAGTAGACTAGCAGCTTCTTAGAGCTGGTGGGTTGGGCGTATGGGGGGGGGTAATAACTAAGGGTACAGGTTTCTTTTTGAGGAGATGGAAATGTTTTAAAGCTATTTGGTTGTATCTGTGGCTATATACTAAAAAAAAAAATCTGAGTTGCAAACTTTGGGTAAATTTTATGATATGTGACTTATATCTCAGTAAAGCTGTTTTTGTTTTGTTTTGTTTTGTTTTGTTTAAACAAAACAGAAGAGGGAAATGAGAGACACCTAGCAGTCCCCAGTCCACAACAGTTCTAAAATCCAGCTAGGTAAATGTCAGTGGTTCCTTGTTTGGGACTAATTTTTTTGTTCTTGTTTTTGGGGATTGTTTTAGGGGGTTGGGGAGAGAGAGAGAAGGGAGGGAGGAACAGAAGGAAAGAGAGCATGCCAAGTGGGCTCCACACCCAGCACAGAGCCTGAGGAAGTGCTTGGTCTCAAAATCCTGAAATTATGACCTGATCTGAATCAAGAGTTGGATGCCCAACTGCCCGAGCCACCCAGGCACCCTGGGGCTAGTTTATAATCTAGGGGGTTCTCTGTGGCTCTTGTCTCTACTCTCTAGGCTCTTGGTTATGTCCTCTGAATCGTATTTTTCCATAAGAAATGACTTATGTTTGTAGCCTCTTCCTATCTGAATAAGGGCCCTGATAATTTTCATTTTGAACTATGCCTTCTTAGTCCAGATCGGTGGTCTTTCCATTCATATGTTTTTATTTAGAGTTTGAGTATTCCCATGGATTTCTTTGGGGTTCACAACATTAGATTAAAACTGTTCCCACTAATCTCTTTGAGACAGGGCTCTACCTCGAACTGCCTTTAAGTCAGGGCATTGTGTGAAAATACCATTAAAATTCTTACAAGCTCAGGGTGCCTGGGTGGCTCAGTTGGTTACGTGCCTGCCTCGGCTCAGTTCATTATCTGGGGGTCCTGGCATTGAGCCCAGTGCTGGGCTCCCTGCTCAGAGGGCAATCATTTTCTCCCCCTCTCTCTGCCCCTTTCTCTCTCCCCCATTTGTGCTTTCTCTCTCAAATAAATCAATAAAGTCTTAAAAAAAAATTCTTACAAGTTCTACTGTCTGGTAGAGATGGTTCTTAAGACACACTTACAATCCTCCAAAGCCTTTTGGTCTCACACTGATTCGCAAAGTATGGTCTCTGTATCAGCAGCGTTAGCATCACTTGGGAACCACAGGGGTCAGACAGCATTGCAGACCTACTGAATCAAACCGTGATTGGATGCTGCAGTCTGGGTTTTAACACACACACACACTGGCCCCCCACCCCACAGCTGAGTCTGGTGCACATGAAGTTTTAGAACCACTCGTCTTAGTCTGTGAGGAACCAACCACCTAAAATCTTTGAGAGCTCAAAAAATGTTTGGAGGCCACATTTGACGGGCACTATAGGATTTGATCTTTGCCTTGAGCCATGTCCTACTTTGAGACATGCTTACTTTGAGCTTGCTTTTTGCTAAGATGCTCAAATGAGGAATGGTTTTATTTTTGAACCCATCAAGTCCGGCTCCTTTTTATTTCCTCTAAATTCTACTTGAAAAGGAACCACACTGTTCCTTTTTTAGTTCATTTCACTACTCCCATATTTTATCATAGGCGGCTAACATGAACCATTTGGTTCTTTCAGCATTCTTCCTGAAATTCTCCTTCATCAGATCCATGAGTTCACTAGGCACCCTTTCTATTTCCATGTTACTGCATGCTTTGGGTTTGCTCATTATTATTCTGCCAACATGGATGTAGGTTCCTTTTCTTCAGCCACCAATAACATTTCTTCACTTTTTCAGATTTTTATTAACTGTCTCCTCAAGATTCTTTTCATTTCTGCCCACCACCAGGACCCAAGGCCAGTGTATATTTTAGGCTTTTTTTCCCCAGGCTTTCTAGTTCTAAACTTTGTTTTGGTTATCTGTTGCTGCCTAATAAGTCATCCTTAAATTTTGTAGCTTAAAGCAACAACGATGTTTGGGCACCTGGGTGGCTCAGTCAGTTAAGCGTCTGCCTTTGGCTCAGGTCATGATCTCACGATCCTTGGATCAAACCCCAGGTTGGGCTCTCTGCTCAGCAGAGACCCTGCTTCTCTATCTGCCTGCTTATGCTTGCTCTCTGTCAAATAAATAAATAAATAAATCTTTAAAAAAAAAATTGTTTTCTTGCTCATAGCTTTGGAATCTGGCCAGGGTTTGGTAAGGATGACTCATTTCTGGTCTATGTGTTGTCTGCTGGGACAGCATGTTTAGGGCTTTAAGATTTATTTCCAAGGTAGCTCACTTGCAGGCCTGGCAGCTTGGTGCTGTCAGCTGTGATTTTAGCTGGAGTCGTCAGCTGGGCCTTCATTCTTTCCCGTGGAGGCTTTTCTCACGTGTGTAGCTATTTGGACATTTTCATAACATGGCAGCTGGGCTCCAGAAAGGAAATAGAAATGGCCAGGCTTCTTAAAGATTAAGCTCAGAACTGGTACAGTGTCATTTCTGCTGTTTTCTGTTGGATAGTCTTTCAAGGAGGGGGAAAAAATAGATCCCATCTCTTGGTGTGGGAATAGTGGCAAAGAATTTGTGGCCATCATTAACCCACTGTAATCGGTTAGAGATATTTTTGAGTTTTGTTTTTGGTGTTTTGGTGTTGGTTTTGTTTTTTGTAATCCTGAAAAGGCACTTGGCGTAAGTTATAAGTTGGTGGCAAGTAATTGTTTATTAGTTGGAGAAAGGTTCAAGCTCTGAAAGGGGGTGAAAGAAACATTTACAGATAAAGAGCCTCTCAGTATATCTGTGGAAATTTTAAATGTTGTACTTCACTGGTACACAAAAGTCATTTTTATGGGTAGAATTAAACTTAAATTCTTCATTAACAGAATATAGTTTTTAGCACCTTTGTTGTGTCAAGATTTGGATGTGACAGGGATATCTGAATATATTTGTGGTTTTAATTGGTCTGAAAACAGAAATGGTTGTTTTTAGTACAGATGGCCTTATATATTACCAAAAGTAGAGAAATACCCCTCTTCTACAGACTTTCCTTTTTATAATAGGGATTAAATCTTGTTCAGGAATTGGGAACAATAAAAAGCAGACTCTGGGTGCATTGTAGAAATGATTGTGGTAAAGGCAGAAATAAATAATGGGCTGAAAGAGTCCCAAGGTTTTCTACCATTTGGAACTTTTGTGTGCAGCTGTTTCGACTGGTGAGAGAGGACAAAACAGCCAGCAGAAGTGGCCTCTGATTTTGTTTATTCACCCGAATCACGTATTAGATTTGCTCATATAGCCTGGTAAATGGCTTCCTGAATTTGTCAAGCACTTGTGTAAGTAGATTTTTTCACTATTCAAATTGGAGCTCTATTTAAAAAAAAAAAAAAAAAAAAAATCAAGCAGTACTTTATTCCAATAGTTTATTATAGATTTCGTTTAGATTCAAGAGTTTAAATACAACTTGTAGCTTTAAAATTAAAAGACTCTGACTGCTGTTAAATCTTTGACCTTTAGTTCCTATTTTTAGCTCAGAATCAAACATTTGAATGCTTTTGGTTTTGGTTATACGTTATCTTGATAGTACTGATAAGATGTTGTTAAACATAAAATAAGTTGAATATTTTTACTTTAATTTGATCTTTTGTAAAAATGTTTAAGGCAGCACTTGTTTCCCTTAGTTTTAGTTTTTACTCTCCTATATCTAAGTAGTTGTCAAGCTGACTAATAATGTACTTCCTCTTTTTTTTTTCCCCCCCTCTATCCTTGGTTCTTCTGTTTGTTTTTTCTTCTTTATTCTCCTCATACCCTGCAGAGTCTGGTGTAGTGACCTATCCAGGAGTGAGATTATGGATAGTGTGGATAAGATGACCATGATACCTGTATTTGATTCTGTGGAATAGTCCTTTCTACCTGTCAGTATCCAACTTCCCTGGCATGATAATCATGACCAATGGTTTAGAAAATGATGCCCATGCTTTCGGTTTTCAGAAATTGTCTTCCTCTGTTTCTCCACCAATTAGCATATCAGTGTGAACTGATAAACATTCTAGGAGGCACAGAGGTAAGCAGGGATGTCACTGTTAATCGTTCCTTAGTCTCCAGTCCTCAGATTCTTCTTTATCCGTTAGATTTGAAAGCTGGGCATGGTATTTGGAAGACTTGGATCATACACTGGTCTGAATTACTGTGTTGCTCTCCTATTTCACAAATATACTTCACAATTATAATCATCATGAATAGGACCTTACTTATTTGTACAATCTACTGTGTTCTATTTTGAACTCCAGTTGTTAAGAATGTATTCTTGTGTATATTTTTAAGTTGTTCATTTCCCTTGGGTAGGTGCATAACTTCCTAATTACCTGACAGGTATTTTCACAGAATTCTCATTTCTGGGCTAAATAATTTTAATCTCTTCAAAATTTTCTTGTATCTCACTTTTCCCTGCAGCTTTCATGGATTGTCCAAATAGTTACATACACTTACTATTCAACAGAAGTTTTTCCACTTGACCTGCCCTCTGTAGATCTCTGAGCAGCAACGTTCACAAGGCATTATTTTCTATCACTTTTCAAAAATATAATTCATAAAATACTGTAGGACTTGGAATGGACCTTTGCAAATGTGTAATTTAGAGCTCCCATCTTGCAGTGTTACTGCACATGTAATGCACAGCTTTGATACCTAGAAAAAATAACATCAAGAAAGGGAAGAAGTGCTACTTGTAATAGGAAGGTAGATATTCCATCCTTTAAACTTCCAATGTGTCCTATGTACTGTTTTAATTGCAGAATTACCTATAATGCCCTTTTATTTCTTTGTAAATGATAGGAAGCCAGTCTTTCAGCAAAATCTGCTTATTTGCCCCAAGTGAACTTGTGTTTGTGTGATTCTTGGTTATTAACTTTAGTTAGCTCAGTTCACGCTGGATTCCAAAACCTGTGTAGACTACCCCCTTTGTATTTTGGTGGCATTTATAAGGTATTTCTAGGTCACTTCTAGGTTTGCTTTTAAAAGATATACCCATGAAAACTATAAAGTGCTGATGAAAGAAATAAAAATCTAAATGAATGGAGAGACATACTGTGTTCTGGGGATATAAGACTGTCAATACAATGAAGATGACAGTTCTCCCAAACTAACATATAGGTTTAACAACATTCCTGCTAAAATTCTAGCAAAACTTCTTATAGGTGTAGATAAGATTATTCTAAAATTTACATGGAAAGGCAAAGTAACCAAAACAGCTTAAAAAAAAAAAAGTTTTGAAAAAGAAGCATAATGTGGGGAGAATCACTTTAATTTTAAGAAGTGATGTAGTTACTGTAACCAAGACTAGGGTATTGCCAGAGGGAAAACATATAGGTCCGTGCAACAGAATTGAGAACCCAGAATTAGGCCCACACAAGTGGAGCCAAATGATTCTTGATAAAGGTGCAAATACGGTGAACCTTTCAACAATGGTATCAGAACAATTGAATATCTATGGACTCCCCTGCCAAAATTAACTTCCACCTAAACCTTAGACTGAATACATGAATTAACTCCAAGTAGGTCATCAATCTAAATGTAAAACATAAAACTGTGAAACTTTTTTTAAAGAAAACCTAAGAGAAAATCTTCTAGACCTAGAACTCAGCAAAAAGTTCTTAGCCATGACACCAAAAGCATAAAAACCATAAAAGAAAAAAATTGATAAATAGGACCTCATCGAAGTTTAAATCTTTTGGCTCTGTGACTTTTAAAAAGGGCAAAAAGACAAGCTATAGACTGGAAAAAAGTATTTGAAAACCCTATATGTGACAAAGATCTCTAGAGTGTATAAAGAACTCTCAAAACTGAAGACTAAAAGAAAGAAAAAAAGAACAGGAAAGAAAGAAAGACAGAAAGAAAGAAACCCTAAAAACCTAATTAGAAAATGGGCAAACACCACAAAAACATTCAGGTTAACAAGTGAAAATAAGCACATGTGGACACTCATCATATATGACACTCAGTCATACCCAGATCATTCATCCCAGAGAAATGAAGACTTAGATCCACACTAAGGCTGTACACGAATGTTCATAGCAGTTTTATTTGTAATTGTCAAAAACTGTTAACCATTTAATGTTCATTGACATGTTAATGGCTGAACTCATTGTGGTATCACCACAGCATGGAATTCTACCCAGTGAAAGAAAAGGAACAGACTATTGATATATGCAAGCACTTGAAAGGGCCACAAGAGGGGCACGTGGGTGGCTCAGTCGGGTAAGCATCTGCCTTTGGCTCAGGTCATGATCCTGGGGTCCTGGGATCAAGCCCCGCATCAGGCTCCCTGCTCTGTGGGGAACCTCCTTCTTTCCTTCCTACTCTCCCTTGCTTGTGTTCCCTCTCTTGCTGTCTTCCTCTGTCAAATAAATAAAATCGTAAGAAAGGAAGGAAGGAAGGGCCTCGAGCATTATGCTGAGTGAAAAAAGCCAGTCTCAGAGTCACAGTCACATTCTGAGTAATTCCACTTATAGAGCGTTCTCTAAACATGACAACATGAGAGAGAACAGAGTAGTGAGTGCCCGGAGTTAGGGACAGTGAGGAGAAAGTGTTGATGACTAGAAATGGGTAGCATGAGGGAGCTCTTAGTGATGCTGGAATCCTTCAGTATCATGATTGTGACTGTGCTTACCCAGGTCTATACAAGTGATAAAGTGGCATAGAACTAAACACACACATTGTACCAATGTCAGTTTCCTGGTTTTGATATTGTACTATAGTTATATAATATGATGTAATCATTAGGGGAAACTGGACCTCTCTGTATTATTTTTGCAATTTCCTGTGAGTCTATAATTAATTCAAAATAAAAATTTGAAAAGACACCCAGATCTGAGGCCTATGCTGTCCATTAGCCACTGGTTGTTTTTAAAATTTCAATTAACAAAAATAAAATTAATTTTAGCCCTCTGGTCACACCAGCCATGTTTCAGGTGCTCATGTGACTACTTTCATATTACACAATACAGAACATTTCCGTCGCCACAGAAATTCAATTGACAGTGCTGATTTAGACCAGCTCAACAGTGCTGATTGCCATATGCGTGGGTACCAACCCATTTCTTAGTGTACTGTCTTAAATTTATATATTAAAGATCACGTTCTGCATCAATAAAATTTAGATAGAAGAAATGGACTTAACATGACACTTCTTGAAAGTATCAAACTTCTTGAGGCTATATCCCATATTTTAATAAGAAAAGGAAATGAAACTTTGCTTCATGTTTGAAATAGGAGTAAGGTTTTTTTTTCCTTATCTGCCAAAGCAGTTGCAGTTTCTTTCCATAATCACAATACAGGATATATAGGAAATGGGCAAAATAGAGGGGAGGGACAAGTTAGGGGAAAGAGATCAGCAAAATAAGTATTTTAAATATCCCATGCTTCTTGTTATTTTTTGTTTCTTAATAACCAGTCTACCAATAGTAGCTTACCATTGCAGAGGAAGCGTGGTTTAGCAACCAGACCTTAGACCAGAATTATATTTCTGGCTCAGAGTGGCCTTGAGAAAATGACAAATGTACTCTTCTCATTCTCCTAACCAATGAGCAAACTAAGCTAAAACAGACTATTGCTTGAGAGAACTAAGGGCTGAGGTATACAAAAGGAGGATCCTTTGTAAAACTATTGGTTTACAAGTAGATTAAATACAAAGTTTTGAGGAATTTGGTTATGAAAAGGTCACATGGAATAGAAAGCAGAAGTTTACCAGGTACAGACCGTTTCAGTTTTTGAGTTTGGAGTTGAATACAAGAAAACTCAGGGTGAAAGTTTTTCTTCTTCCATCCAAGGTTAATAACTTCAAGAAAGCTTTGGGAGACTAAGCAGACATTTTGGATTTTAGAGACCAGGTTTTGAAATTCAACAGTGCAGGGTTTGAATCACAGCTCTGCCACTCAGTCTCTGAGAAAGCTGCCTAACTTGACTTCTCACTTTCACCATCTGTAAAATGGGGCTATAAAAAAACCTCTTTGTCAGGTTTTTCTTGAGAAGGACTCAAGTTACTGTGTTCCCTCTCTAGTTACTGATAATTTTATCAAGTCATGGAACAGAATGATGGTGTTAGGAACAGTTAAATAGCCTTGTTATTTTCCTTTTTTAAAGGTGTATTTTTAAAAAATATTTTATTTATTTGACAGAGAACACAAGTAGGCAGAGAGACAGGCAGGGAGAGAGAGAGAGAGGAGGAAGCAGGCTCCCCGCTGAGCAGAGAGCCCGATGCAGGACTCGATCCCAGGACCCTGGGATCATGATAAAGGTGTATTTTTAGTTAAATATTTAGATAATGTTTTTGGAGGTAGGATACTAATTTTTAGCTTTGTAATAGATTGGTTAATATCATGGTTTCTAAAGCCATTCTCAAATTTAAGTGATGTATATAGTAATGACTAAAGAGAGCGAATCTTGATTTGAAGCTAAGACAGATAAATCTGTTCTTTTTTTTTTTTAAGATTTTATTTATTTATCAGAGAGAGAGCACAGGCAGACTGAACGGCAGGCAGAGGGAGAGGGAGAAGCAGGCTCCCTGCTGAGCAAGGAGCAGGATGTGGGACTCGATCCCAGGACGCTGGGATCATGACCTGAGCCGAAGGCAACTGCTCAACCAACTGAGCCACCCAGGCGTCCCAAGATATATCTGTTCTTATAAAAAAATCCAGTAGACCAAAATATAAGCAGCAAACTGAACAACCCCCACACATTTATGAGAGAAATGTTATTTCAGTATAATTTTTGTAACCTGTTTCTACAACTATAGCCACATAGTATCTGAAAGAACTGTGAGGAAGAGTCTTAATTAGTTATAAAGACATATAAAAATATACAGTATACAGGGTCAGATCATCAGAAAATACTTGCTTTTGATTTTCTTTTTCTTTGATTACCACACTGCTAAAACAGTGAAAAAGATGTCGGGAACCAGAGCCAACCTACTCATTAGGATCCTTCTGGCCCTGGTACACTTAGCGGAGGAGGACAGTTGCAGTTTTAGCCAATAGTTTACTAGCATGTGGTCAGTTTGAAGGGAACCAAGAATGCTGACATCCTCATTTGACTTCATCACTGGAGCCTAAGTACATATACCAGCACTTCCTGTATAAAACCTACCCTCATTCTGCAGAGGACACCCCAACCCTTGACTGATCTGGGTAGGGATGATGGCTTGACTTGGTGAAGCCCTCACCTTGCTGGTATCCACACTATGTGAACATGTCATGTCTCTTTACTGTACCTTTCACTTCTTAGAATTCAGCTTTCAAAACTGATAATAATATTTATCAAAAGCAAGACATTGTTGCAGGTGGCTTATTAGCTCTTAAAATCACCAATCCTTGAAATATTCTACTGGATAACAGCATGTTTAAGAACTAATTTAGAAATATAATTCTATGGTGGGGCGCCTGGGTGGCTCAGTGGGTTAAGGCCTCTGCCTTCGGCTTGGGTCGTGGTCCCGGGGTCCTGGGATCGAGCCCCGCATCGAGCTCTCTGCTCTGTGGGAGCCTGCTTCCTTCTCTCTCTCTCTCTCTCTGCCTGCTTGTGATCTCTGTCTGTCAAATAAACAAATGGAATCTCTTAAAAAAAAAAAAAAAGAAATATAATTCTATGGAAATCATACAAAAAAAAAAATCTATCAGAAGATCTGGATTATATATAGCTTGTCTCCCTAATAGATCAGTATGGCTACATTTACCTTGACACCTATGGTTTCTGTTTTCTCATCCATACAATGGGAGGGTTTCTAAATTCCTAAGACTTCATGATTTTAATGAGTGTCTCCAAGTAGTTTCCTCTATACTTCTACTTGTTGGTTGATAAGCTACATGAAATGCTTTTTCTATCCATCAGAATTTCCTCACATATTTTCAAGCTCTTTAAGGTAGTATGCTATTTTCAATTTGTCATTCTTTCAGAGATACGGTAATTTGAAGAAGTGATACAGCAAAAGTGAACTGACCCTCAGTATTAAAGTTTGATTCTGACAATATCTAAATATCACAGGAAAGGCAAATTAGCATTTGGATTATTATGTAAATGTTGAATTCACATGATAAATCATTAAGTGTCTTGAGAAGTCTATGATTTATTAACTAAAGCATTGACTTTAATCAGTAATTTTTTCTGATATAATATCTGGCAAGGATGAGAAATTTGTTCCTTCGTAACGCTCCTCCTCTAAAATTCTGATGTTTTTATGAAGTTATTTGGCATTGTTAGGTAACCTAGGAAGGAAATAGAAGGCCCTTTTGCTCAGGAAACAGAGGGCATAAACACTATTTCACTGTGTTTTGCTTTTCAGCATTCTTTATGACTTTCTGATGAATGTGAAAAAAATCCCAAGACCATTTAAAGCCTGTTTTTAAAGGAGAGTTTGTTATGAAACTCTAGGCTATAACTGCTGTAAAATCACATGCCGTTGGCCCCATCCTTACCATTCCAACCCAGGACCGTAGAACTCTCTCACTACATTTTGAAATACCTTCATGGAATTTTGAAATGCTATACTTGCGTAGATCTTTGAGGCTACACCAGTGCTAGAAAAGTTATGAAACCTAGCTCTGCACTTCCTATTAGTTAGTTCTTCACCATGTCAGACAGAAGATGTGTGCGTGTCTGGTGTCTAAATACAGACTTTTAGGTTTTACCCATAAATCAGAGATCCAAATAATTGCTCCACAAGCAGGAAAAAAGTATGATTAATCAGAAGAATAAAAGGCACTGCTGGATGTTGTTGGAAAAAAGTCCTTTATGGGGGGCTGTGAGTATTGTTATTTTTGCAATTTCTATTTCTAAAATATCTCAGGTTAAAAACATTTGAAACTTTTAATATACAAAGTATATGAGTAGATGAAGTAACTGGTATTTGTCTTTTGGTTACTACTAAATGACAAGTAATTTGTCGCTATTAAAATTATCATGGCTCTTGTTTAGAATGGTTTCATGGTGTGGTTTTAGCATGAGGGTGTACTTTTTCTTTTTTTTTTATGGTCCATGTCTAATACCTTGAGGTAATGGACCTTCTCCCTGGGATTTATAGCGTAACAGTGTGCCCTTAGAGTGATGGAGGTGAGCTGTGCTTTGAGTGAAACTGTTGACCCTTCTAATCAGAGACTTACAACCTCTTACTATCTATTTCTAATATCCAGTTCTTCCTTCTGTTTCTAATACATAAAAGCTATACTTCAGTCAATTTCTTAAAACTCCAATCAATTTCTTAGAACTTATTTGTGTAGTTAATGTTCTCTTAGTCATCAATTATTTGGGGATAAGATTCCCTGTACTTCTTTTTTTTTTTTTTTTTTTAAGATTTTATTTATTTGACAGACAGAGATCACAAGTAGGCAGAGAGGCAGGCTGAAAGAGAGAGAGGAAGAAGCAGGCTCCCTGCTGAGCAGAGAGCCCGATGTGGGACTCGATCCCAGGACCCTGGGATCATGACCTGAGCTGAAGGCAGCGGCTTAACCCACTGAGCCACCCAGGCGCCCCAAGATTCCCTGTACTTCTAAAACATTAGCAAGGTACACTGATCATGTACAAATTTAAGGATTTCTTGAAATTACATGCTAGAGTCTGAATTCTAGTTCACTTGATCCTCTGTCATTATGGCTAAATAATGTTCTCATGGTCTTTTGTATTTCACTGAAAAGCTACTGAATGTTTTTATTCAAAAAAAGTTTTAAAAAGATTATTCTTAGGGGCGCCTGGGTGGCTCAGTGGGTTGAGGCCTCTGCCTTTGGCTCGGGTCGTGGTCCCAGGGTCCTGGGATCGAGCCCCGCATCGGGCTCTCTGCTCAGCGGGGAGCCCGCTTCCTCCTCTCTCTCTGCCTGCCTCTCTGCCTACTTGTGATCTCTGTCTGTCAAATAAATAAATAGAATCTTTAAAAAAAAAAAAAAAAAAAAAGATTATTCTTAGTAAGAAAGAAGATAAACATCAAGGTGCAACTAACATTTTGAGGTGTTTTTCCTCTTTGTTCTGTGAAGTTGAGGTCCTATTTTATGTAGATTTTTTAATCATGGTTCTCCATTCCCATGTAACATTATATTATTTCTTGTTACTAAAAATCTTTAGTAAAAATTCAGTAACTGTATGGTTCCATTAAAAACTAGTACATTAATTTAGTTAAGATGTCCTAGATATTTAAAATTTTTCAAGATTTTGGATTAAAAATAACTGAGAATACCATCATTTTAAATTAGAAGACTATCTTGCAAAGTGTGGGAATTGCACTTTACAATTGAATTGCACTCGCAAACATTGCATTAGGATTTCAAACAAATGTGTTGGGTTCCATATTGGTTTAAACTATGGATTTCACATTTTTTTCAGCTTTTGCTTCTGTGTGGCAGACAGCCTTGTGCTAGCTGTTTTTCAAATGTGGATGACATTGCTTTCTTTAGAGAGACAAACTGGAGTGGAATCTGTAACACTTTTGCAAATAAATGGATCACTGAGGAAAACTAAAAGAGGACTTCCCTAACTAAGGTTGATTCTTAGATGCACAACATCCTATGAATGGAAGACTAGATCCATGCAACAAAATAAATTAAGTAAGGGCTATGAAGATGTGCCTCAGAAAAACAGATTTACAGGGCTTTGGCCAGAGTTTTTCTCTTTGTTTCACTAGGTTAGAAGTGGCCTGGGATTCTCCTGATAATTCATCCACAGAAGAAAAAAAAGCTTCATTCCCTTCTTACGGAGCCCCTATGTCACTGACTTGGTCAGACAGAGTTCTGACCTTTCTTGTGGAATGACTGGAACTGAGTTTAGAGTTACTTTGAATTACTCATAAATTCTTTAATGTATCTTCTTTTTAAAACTTGATGGGCCTGATGATAAATTTTAATAGAATTGAACCAGCTATTCTATTTGACTACAGTCAAAATATGAAATTTTGGACCTTTCTCTTCAAGAAACTATTTTGGATCAGGAAATTTGATTTCAAGATTTCAGGAGACTTATTCTTTTTTCTTTGCCCTACCTCCACCTTCCCCTTCCTAGTTTAGACGGCAATATAAGTTAATATCCTAACCTTTCTTAATAAATGAGTAAAAATTTTACTGAATATATATTATACTTAAGAATAGTCATTTCTCTTAATATTTATTATAACTAAAATTTAGGATCTGGTTGCTACTAAATACAAGACCTTATACACACACACACACACACACACACACACACACACACACACACTCTCTTACATTAAGAAGTCGTCAATGTGAGATTTATTGTAGCACCTGTTTGTTTTAGTCTTTAATGACAAGTATGAATAGATTTATTTTTGAGACTAAAGTAGACTAAGAATTGGGCTGAAAACCGCAGTAGTACTAAGGGGCGTTTTGTCCCATTTTCATTCTTTTGTTTTTCAAACATCCTAACCTGCATATGCTTCTCTTCAGAGTGTGCATCCAGTGTGCATAGTTTCTAAGCATCAACTTTGTAACTGAACCATTTGGACTCCTGTCCAGTGTATGCACTAGTTGACATTTCTCCTGCCCATTTGTTTAATCTTTCCAATTCATTTGATCCTCTGGCATTAGAGGCGACAGCTGCAATTGCATATGGGTTCATGAAGTAGCTGGGTAACAAAATGCCATGAACTGATTCTTGTGTAGTTTTACCAGTGACTGAGTTGGCAACTTAGAAATGCTACAGATTGGTTTGGCAGGTCAGATGGAACATTATCTTCATAGGAAGAGAGTTTATATATTAAAAATTCTGGTATTGATCCTGACTGATAGAAGTTCCATTTCCTAAATCCTAGAAAATGTTTACTGAGCACCTATTAGATGTAGTGTTTTGTGTTATGTGCATATTACCTTTAGTCCTCAGATTAATTATAAGAGTAATCTTGTAAGACAGGTGATATGACCCTATTTTTCAGATGGAGAAAGCAGGTTTATGTACTCATGTCTACATATTTAGTATTACATGAGAAATAGCAGGGCTGAAATTCGTGTCCAGGATCATTTGTTTCCAAAGCTTGTGTCCAGTCCATTACACATTGTAGCAGTAGTTTTGTTCATTTTGAAAGGTCTTTATTTCCACGGATGGACATTGATCATTATGCTGAATGGTGCTATGAACATTTTGTACATGTCTTTTGGTGGAATTATTGGGTCACAGGGTATGCATATATTCAGCTTTAGGAGATGCTAGCCTAAAAGTTTTCCATAGTGGTTGTAGTGTGTGAATATTTTAGTTATTCCAATTCCTTGCCAGTACTTTCTGCTGGTTTTAAAACATTTTAGTCATGTGTCTAATGATATTATTTTGTTTGACTTTAATTTACATTTCTCTGATGATTAATGGTTTTTATGTACTTATTAGAGACCTTCTTTCTTGAAGTTCCCAGTCAAGACTTTTGCCCATTAAAAAAAAAATCAGATTGTTTTGTCTGAGTGCTTTGTGTATTCTGGATATGGTTCCTTGGACAGTGAGTTACAAATGTTTGTTTTTCTTTTAATGCTGTCTTTTTTATAGTTAGTGGTGCCCTTTCATCAATGATGTCCAATTTAAGTTTCATCCTTTAAAGTTAGGTCTCTGTGTTCTTTTTTAAAATTTTGCCTATCTGAAGGTGGTGAAGGTGTTTTCATATAGTATTTCTAGAAGCTTATTGCTTGTTTATAATTGTTTAACCTTTTAGGTCTATGATTCTTCTGAAATGGGTTTTTGTAAAAGCTGTGTGGTAGAAGGTCAAGATTTATTTTTTTGTGCCATATGGATCTTAAGTGGATTCAGCACCATTTACTGAAAAGACTGTCCTTCGCCTACTGTCTCTCAGTGTCAGTTTTGTTACACAATTTTAAGGGAGAATTCTGACATTTGACATTTCCAGAATCCAAACCATCTTAAATTCTCTTCATGGCTTTCCTTAAGTTGTCTCAAGTGCAGGCCGTGTTTTCTCTTTCCTCTAGCCTCACCTAGGATAGTGCCCTATACACATTGTAGGAAAGAGTAGAGAATTTGCCACTTGTGGAAAGGTTTTTATTGACAGAATGGCAGCCATCTGGGTATATATCACTGCAGGGGCAGGAAAAGGAAGTGGCTTGGCTTTGCTAGGTGGGAGCAGTGTATGGGCTTTTTTTGAGGCAAAGTCTTCCTAGCTGCACTTTTCACCTAAATTTCTTTACACGGAAAACTGTGGAGGTTTGGATTATAGTTCTCACTGGACTGAAAGCAAGAATCACAGGACTCATTCACCGAAAACATAGTTCTTTAGCTGCACTCTCTGATGCGTTCTATATTTGCTCGATAAACATACATGTTCCCCATAGTGGGGAACTTTCCCCCCCTCATTTGTTTGGTTTCATTGGTTTTTAATTTGATTTTTAAGTAAGCACAAAGAAAGCATCCATGAAGGATTTTTGGTTCTGGCCATGATGGAATAATTGGTATTGGAATACTTTTCTGCCATAAGAAAACTATAAAAATGGAAAGATATATGCAGCTTCGTGTGCTTATATTAGGAAAGAAGTTTTAGAATCAGTGACGGTAAATACAAGGAAAGGCATAAGAAACATGAAAGTGAACAATATGCAGTAGAGAACAGACAAGAGAGAAAATACAACAAAATGTTTCTCCGAAATATAGTAAGATTGATAAATCACTGTTGAGACCGATCAAGAATAAAAAACAATTCCAATATCAGGTTTCTTATAGATATTAAAGGGATAAGTAGTTACTAGGAGCAACTTAGATGCAATACACAAATTTCTTTGAAAGACAAATTAAGGTGGCCCCTGGGTGTCTAAGTCAGTTGAATGGCTGACTCTTGATATCGGCTTGGTCATGATCTCAATCAAGGCCCTGGATTGAGCCTGTGGCAGTCTCCTTGCTCAGCCAGGAGTCTGCTTGAGCTTCTCTCCTCCCTCCCCCCCAACTCCTGTATTCTCAATCTTTCTCTCTCTCTCAAATCTTAAAAATAACAGAAATTTTCCTTTTTAAAAAAAGGAAAGACAAACTGAGGAAACAAAACAAATGGGAAGAAACAGGAATTTGAGTAGTCATACAACCTACTAAAGAAGTTGAACTGGCAATTCAGAATTTTCAGAAATAATGATGTTAACATGACGTTGCTGAACCCAGAAACCATTGTGTTAGGCCGTGAGGTCTGTGAGGGCAAGGAATAACTTTCGAACCTCTTTATTTGCATGTGACATAACATTCTTGGGAAATGTTTGTTAAATAGAATTGATTGGATAACTCAGTACTAAGTAGAGAAATTTCTTCCCTTGAGAAACCCTACAATTCTTTACCTTTCTTTAGTAAGGAACTGAACTTTGATCTAGTTCATTTCAGAAAATGTGCACACCCTACTGAAATGAAAGCACTTTAATTTCTTGTGTTTGTGAAACTATAGGATTTGGAAGGCCTCAGGGTTTCCTTGATTGAACATATAAATCATGTTGGGTGTGAGTGTGGGCTGTGTTGGTCCCAGACATGATCCTTTAACCTAAAACCATAAATCTTGCAGTCATGAGTTAAACCAAAAGTAATGTGGATCCTCTTCCTAGCAATGGCAGTTTGGGGTGGGCTGGAAAGGGCAGATTGTGGAGGGCAGCGTGTGTGTGTGTGTGTGTTTCCTAGCATTACAGTTCTGTTGAACACTATGTTGCCCATTTAAGAAAAAAACCTTTTATTTATTTTGGTGGGTGGGGAAGGGACAGAGGGAGAGAGAGAGTCAGCATGGAGCCCCATGTGGAGCTCAGTGGACTTGAGATCATGAATGGAGCAGAAATCAGAGGCTTAGCCTACTGAGCCACCCAGGTGCACCTATGTTGCCCTTTTTTTTTTTTTTTTAAGATTTTATTTATTTATTTGACAGAGATCACAAGTATGCAGAGAGGCAGACAGAGAGAGTTGGGGGAAAGCAGGCTCCCTGTTGAGCAGAGAACCTGATGTGGGGCTCAATCCCAGGACCCTGATATCGTGACCTGAGCCAAAGGCAGAGGCTTAACCCACTGAGCCACCCAGGTGCCCCTATGTTGCCCATTTTTTTTTTTTTTAAAGATTTTATTTATTTATTTGTCAGGCATAGAGGGAGAGCGAGCAAGTGAGCACAGGCAGACAGAGAGGCAGGCAGAGGCAGAGGGAGAAGCAGGCTCCCTGCCGAGCAAGGAGCCCGATGCGGGACTCGATCCCAGGATGCTGGGATCATGACCTGAGCCGAAGGCAGCCGCTTAACCAACTGAGCCACCCAGGCGTCCCATATGTTGCCCATTTTTAAAGAAAGAATCAAATTATAGCACTCCAGTTGCTGCTTAAAATTCATGAGTTTCATCTTGCATGAGACATTAATCAGCTAACAGTTAAAAATCCTCCAAAGTGAACAGCATTTAGGAGACTATTAGAAACCTTATTAGAAAGTCAGATAGCAACTCTGCACAATAAATTAGCTTAACCTACAGAAGAAAATGGTACATCAGCTGAAAATAAGTCTCCTTTGAATTGGGAGGCAACTCTTCTTGGGTGGAAAGTTTTGTTTATTTGAAGAAACTTGAAATGACTATACTGGTATTTATTGGACTGTAACAGAAATTATGTTCCTTAGCTGTACCAACCACTACAACATGTTAAATAGCTTAATTATATATCAAAGTCACTTTTTAAAAAGATTTTATTTATTTAAGAGAGATAGCACACAAGGAGGGGTGGGGGAGGGAGAGAGAATCTCTGGCAGACTCTGTACAGAGCACAGAGCCTAATGGGGCGGGGCGGGGGTGGAGGAACCTTGATGCCACGACCCTGGGATCATGACCTGAGCTGAAATCAAGAGTCAGAAACTTTACCAACTGAGCCACCCAGGTGCCTCACAAAGTCACCTTTTTAACCCCATCTACCCTGACATAATTAAGAATAAATTATTTATTTATTTATTTATTTTATTTAATTAAGAAGAGTTTGCTTTTTTAAAAAAAATTTCGTAAAAATTTCTTTAAAAAAAAAGATTTTATTTATTTATTTGACAGAGAGGGATACAGTGAGAGAGGGAACACAAGCAGGGGGAGTGGGAGAAGCAGGCCTCCAGCTGAGCAGAGAGCCTGATGCAGGGCTCGATCCCAGGACCCTGGGATCATGACCTGAGCCAAAGGCTGACACTTAATGACTTAGTCACTCAAGTGCCCCTAAATGATTTCATAGAATTTCTTAAAGAGCACAATATTTAGAAAAATTCCAATCCTGATGTGTATTATATGAATGTTTTAAAGGAAAGGCATCAAAATATTGGTCATGATTATATCTACATGATTGCTTTATAGGTGATTTTAATTTTATTTCTGTAATTTCTTAATCTGTAAAAATACATTGCTTTTTAGTCATTAAGATATTTTTGTTTAGTAATATTTGCAAGAGTTAACTAAAAATAGAATTTTTTTTCACGGTGAGCATAGCAGTTAAAATTCGTTGTACTTTGGGGGTTGGGGAGGCTGGCTGGCTCAGTCAGTAGAGCATGTGACACTTTTCTTCTTTAAGATTTTAATTTATTAGAGAGAGAGAGAGAGCATGAAGGAGGAGGGGCAGAGGGAGAAGCAGACTCCCCACTGAGCTGGAAGCCTGTCACAGGACCTGGTTTCAGGACCCTAGAATGGTGACCTGAGCTGAAGGCAGAATCTTAACAGACTGAGCCACCCTGGTGCTCAGAGCAGGTGCCTTTTGATCTCAAGGTCCTGAGTTCAAGTCTCATGTTGGGTGTGGAGCCTACTTATAAAAAAGAAAAAGAAAAAGAAAAAAGAAGCCATACTTTTTATTGAAATACACTTAGAAACATGTTAACATAGTGCATATCTGAAATTGCTATAATTTTTCATACAGGTAAAGCAGGATATGTAATACATTGTTTTTGTAAAAATAAAACTTTTGTTATATACATCTGTATGATATATGAATGTGTAGAAAAGAGTTCAGAATAAGTACCGCAAAACAGTAATTAGGGGTTATCCAGAGATAGTAACGTAGTGAGAGTAAGCTGCTTAATTGCCTTTTGCTTATTTTTTTAAAAAAATTTTTTTTCTGGGGTTGGTGCCTGGGTTCTCAGTCAGTTAAACATCAGCCTTTGGCCTTAAACAGAGGCAGCCTTGCTCTCCAGGGACAAGGCAGTGAAGGTGGAGATGTATGAAGAGAATGTAACTGGAGGCTTACGAACTGGCCAGCTATTTTCAACTCCAAGATTGGCTGACTCTGCTGTTTCTTGTTTTTTTTTTTGTTTTGTTTTGTTTTTTGTTTTAAGATTATTTATTTATTTATTTGACAGAGATCACAAGTAGGCAGAGAGGCGGTGGGGGGAGGTAGGGGGAGGCAGGCTCCCTGCTGAGCAGAGAGCTCGATGTGGGGCTCGATCCCAGGACCCTGGGATCATGACCTGAGCTGAAGGCAGAGGCTTAACCCACTGCGCCACCCAGTCGCCCCGACTCTGCTGTTTTTGAGAGGAAAACCCCATAGTGTGATCACACTGGAATAGGATTAGGATTTAGATGACTGCCAGGTTTGTGTTGTGAGGTAAAGTCCGGGTCATAGCCAGGGAACATGGAGATCTGGTGTCAAAGTCACCAGTCACTGTCCAGCCACCCTGTAGGAGACCAAAGAAATAGGAAAGTGCCAAAAGAAAGTTAAAAAAATTTCCCTTGATTTACAGTTTTGCTAAGGCAGACGTCTCTTTTTCACTTTTCCCACTGAAAGCATCTAGGATATTAGTGACCTCTGTAGGATCCCTTATTATCTCCTGGGCTGCTAGCCATCTTTCTTTTGAGCCCCCTCATTTGTCCTGGACGAAGTGTGATATCCTGATGAGTCGAGATCATTAGTCCTAGATACAGGCTTACTGCCTGCTTGTTTAAGACCAGCAAACATACCTGCTCAACTTGCTTCAGAAATTCGTCACCTATTTCCACTCCCATTCACTCAGATGTGTTAGGGACCTGGCTTCATGGCCACTTCCCACATAGGTTACAGAGGTGTAGCCCATCTTTACGCGGTCTTCTTTCAGTCCCTACCCTTTTTTATTCTTTTCATTTGTTCTTGCAGCAAAGATTTAATGAGCATCTACTTTGGGCCAGACCTTAAAGAGTCCTTAGTAAACAAAACAAACGTTCCTTATTTAAGGAGTTTACCATCTAGGGTAGGAACCCGAAAATGAGTGGAAAAAGAACAAACATTTAATGTTGGGGAGTGATTAGTGCTATTAAGCAACAAAGAGACGAAGGTGTTGGGGTCGGTAGAAAGTCACAAGAGATAGGGTTGTGAAGTGACGTGGCATCTAAGCGCAGACTTGTATGGAGTGTGTTACAGAAGCAAGAGGAAGATTTGGGGAAATGTTCTAGGCAGAGGGAACTGCAAGCGCAGAGGATCTGAAACAAGAATGAGGTTTGGCATCCGAATGTGGTTGGGAAGTATTTAAATTCCTGTACAGTTGTTGGGCGGACTATATGACGGCTGTTAAGGCCTTTACTCTGACCCACCTCCTGCTCTATGCTTAGTAAGATATCATTTACATTGGTTTTTTGTTGTGTGTGTGTGTGTTTTTTTTTTTTTTACATAAAGGGATGAAAAGCTTCTCTTCTGCTAATGGAGTCCATGTTTGAACTGATAACTACATATTTTGCCCATGAATTGCTGTATAATATCTAAGCACATTTGCTTGGGATGTGTTTTATGAATTTATTCAGTGAACATTTACTGACCTTCTCGGATTAATTGGTTGTGACCAAAGAGGGAGAAGGTAGAGAAGGAGTTGCTGATACAAGAGAAGAAAGGAGTTGCAGGAGAGCGTCCTGGAGAACCAGGAGAGGTGGTAGTGAGGTGGCACGGGAGGAAGGAATGTTCAGAGAAGCACAAGGTCAGCACAGCCAGACATAGGCAGGAAAAACAGTGTAGGGATACGGGAACGTAACAGTGCAACCTGCGGGTTGGGCAACTGGAATGTCCCTGCTGATCTTGATGAGAGCAGGGTCAGTGCGTGTGGGTCAGACAGAGGTGAGCTGAGGAAGTGGAAGCAGTTGACTGTAGAGGTCTCACCTTTTGAGAAGTGCAAATGAGAAAGAAAGGAGCAAGATTGGACAGCTTGACAAGAAAATGAAGCTCAGAGGGGTTTTGTTTTTTATTTTAGAAGAAACTTTTAAGTGTGTGTGTGTGTGTGTGTGTGTGTGTGTTTCATGACAAGAAATGCTATTCTTGGCTCACAGAGTAAACAGTTGTTTGTGTATGTGTCCCATCACTCTACTTTCAAACATGATTAAAACATCTTAGACCTGCATAGTTTTCCAGGTATTCAAAGAGAGTTCACCTGTGTGATCTTGAACTTCTTGAGAGGAAGGTACCAAGTATTGTGCCTAGGTTTCTTAGATGCAAGTCTCAAAGCTCAGGTTGGAGCTCCGGAGTCACCCCACTAATATTTTAGGGACAAGAAGTTTAATCCTGGGGCGCCTGGGTGGCTCAGTGGGCTAAAGCCTCTGCCTTCGGCTCAAGTCTTGATCTCCGCCTCCGCAAGGAGTCTGCTTCCTCCTCTCTCTCTGCCTGCTTGTGATCTCTGTCTGTCAAATAAATAAATTAAAAAAAAAGAAGAAGAAGAAGTTTAATCCTTCCATCCCATCTTGCCCAGAATTCGGCAGTCTGTATTCACAGCATTAACTAACCAGGATTTGCCCCCCACCCCCCCATTCAGCCAGTTATCCTCTGGTTGCCTCAGAAAAGAACCCAGGGCATTTAGAAATAATTTACAGGGCAGATGAAGAAACTTTTCAGAATATGCTGTTAGGTCCCATGTGCCACACACACCCTTCTCCCCCACATGTGCATCTTCATACGTATACCCCCTCACACACACACTCCTGCCACACATACCACACACGCGCACACACACACCTTCCAATGTTCACAGTTGAGTTTACCTCAGTCCTAGTCTTAGAGGATTCTTGCTCACAAAGCCTGGCTACTCTTTTCAATACTTTCCTCTCTGGGGTTTGGGCTTATGATAGAAAGATAAAGCTAGGTTGAGAGAATTGATTTTATAAGACCAGATAGGCCATAAATAAATCTCCAGGTTTCAACAATAAAGGTTCGGTTGATTATTTTTGCAGGATTTGCTTTCCTTCCTAACAAAGGAAATCCTGTACAACTTAAGCTCAATAGTTTTGAATAAATTTGATCAAAAGTAATAGTGGTTTGCATGGGTTATCTTTCAGGATATTTATTTTTTGAGCTATAAGTGTTAATTATTGAGCCTTGAGTTTTACGAGCACAAAACCTGGGTTGTCATTTTCACTCTGGCCTTATCTCAGTCTCTTAAAATAAAAGAATTCATCATTTTGATCATTTTGATAATTTTATGGAATGACATTTGTGTGATGTATCTTTGCCACTTCCCTAGCACTATAAATCTATCACTGCTTTACCTTTTTTTTTTTTTTAAGATTTTATTTATTTGACAGACAGAGATCACAATTAACCAGAGAGGCAGGCAGAGAGAGGAAGGGAAATAGGCTCCCTGCTGAGCAGAGAGCACTATGCGATGAGATGTGGGGCTTGATCCCAGGACTCTGGGATCATGACCTGAGCCGAAGACAGAGGCTTTAATCCACTGAGCCACCCAGGTGCCCCTATCACTGCTTTATCTTGTTAGCACCATACCTGCTCTCACCCCTGCACCAGAGGTAAAACTGTTTCTTAAACATGCTGAGGACTCCTTTGGAAAAAGGAGCCTGTGTCTCCTTTTTCTTACCTATGGAGTTTAGGTTGGCACTTTGCAAACTGTGGAAACCTAATGTCTTGCTTACATAACATTCTTTGTTCTTATCTCATTTTCCACTTATTGAACCCTCTCATAAACATGTAACTTAAATGTATTTACTAATGTAATTAATTAATATAATTATTACATTAGCAGAAATGTATATTATATTAGACATAGGTACTCCCTGTAAAGAGTCTTCAACTTTCATATATTTCTGGAATTTTCTTACACAAGAATTTAAAACATCTAGATTCCAACTTAAATGAATCACTTCTTTTAAAAAAAAATGTGGGTACAAATGGAGAATGGGGAGAGCAACAGACTAGGACCCAATGCGTGGGTTTTAGAGTCAAAGTGAAGGATTTGGAAGGAGAGGGAATATTACCCTATGGAAGACAGCAGTAGATAATCTAATGATGTGAAAAATTGGATCCCGTTATTCACATTGGACTATGACATTGTTCTTCTGATTGTAAATAAAAATATCCCTGTGGAGTGCTTGGCTGGCTCAATTCTTGATTTCAGGGTCATCAGTTCAAGACACACATGGGGTATGGAGCCTATTTAAGAAAAAAAATCCTGACGCATTGTTAGACCTGAGTCTATCTGATGGCTGGACTTGCATGGAAAATGACTAGTATATGAGACCCCTGATATAGATTTATCCTCCTTATAATTGTTTTCTTTACAATATGGTAGCAAGTCCTAGAAAGGAAAGTACTTCTTTCAAATGCTAACCACAAGAGAGGAATGATGGGCAATTAAAAAAAAATTTACTTCCATCAAATCAGACCAGATTTGTTACTGTATCATCTTAACCCCTTGCAAACTAGGCAGAAATTTTCCATTTGTTTATTTCCATTTTATTTTATTTGTTTTCATTTATTTTCTTTTGCTCATAATATGCTCTTTACCCTGCAAATACATTTTTTAAAAAAATTATTTAAATTCAATTAATTAATGTATTATTAGTTTCAGAGGTAGAAGTCGGTGATTCATCAGTCTTATATAACACCCAGTGCTCATTATATCACATGCCCTTCTTAACGTCCATTACCCAGTTGCCCCATTTCCCCCATTCCCCCCCCCCCCCCCCCGCTACCCTCAGTTTGTTTCCTATGATTAAGAGTCTCTTATGGTTTGTCTCCCTCTCTGGTTTTGTTTTGTTTAATTTTCTCCTCTCTTTCTCTATGCTCCTCTGTTTTGTTTCTTAAATTCCCACTTAGGAATGAGATCATATGATAATTGTCTTTCTTAGATTGACTTATTTCTCTTAGCATAACACCCTCTAGTTCCATCCATGTCATTGCAAATGGCAAGATTTGGAGGTTTTTTGATAGCTGCATAATATTCCTGAGTTTGTGTGTGTGTGTTCACATCTTCTTTATCCATTCATCTGTTGATGGACATCTGAGCTCTTTCCGTAGTATGGCTATTGTGGACATTACTGCTATAAACATTCGGGTGCAATGCCCCTTTGGATCACTACATCTATACCTTTAGGGTAAATACCCAGTAGTGTGATTGTTGGGTCATAGGGTAGCTCTATTTTCAACTTTTTGAGGAACCTCCATACTGTTTTCCACAGTGGCTGCCCCAGCTTGCATTCCCACCAACAGTGTAGGAGGGTTCCCCTTTCTCCGCATCCTCACCAACATCTGTCATTTCCTGACTTGTTAATTTTAGCCATTCTGACTGGTGTGAGGTGGTACCTCATTGTGGTTTTGATTTGTATTTCCCTGATGCCGTAGATGTTGAGCACTTTTTCATGGGTCTGTTGGCCATTTGGATGTCTTCTTTGGAGAAATGTTTGTTCATGTCTTCTGCCCATTTCTTCATTGGATTTTTCATTCTCCGGGTGTTGAGTTTGATAAGTTCTTTATAGATTTTGGGTACTAGCCCTTTATCTGATGTGTCATTTGCAAATATCTCCTATTCTGTCAGCTGTGTTTTGGTTTTGTTGACTGTTTCCTTTGCTGTGCAAAAGCTTTTGCCATTGTTTCCTTTGCCTACATATTTGTTCTAAACCATTGTTTTAAAAACTAATTGCAAAAAAAAAGTCAAATTAAAAACAATAGAATGTTCATTAAGAATACAAAATTCTTGGTAACACGGTATAAATATCTGAGAAAATGTCACCTCTTTTTGAATGTTGTATTTTGTGTTTCAGTGTCTGTACCTGGTTAGTGCTGTTTTTTAATTTGGTGCTGCTTAGGCAGAGATGATAAATTTGATTTCCAATCAGGATAGGTCATTTGAATCTGTTTCATTATCATACTCCAACCCTGACAATATCCAGTCACTTAATCATACAAACCTTTTGTCTAGAGGAGTTTCATTAAGAGTAGAAAGTGCCGAAAGTGTGGCACTGGTGACAGGGTCACTCAGAGTGTGCCCTACGTGGGATCCACTTACCACCTTACCTGGTACTTCAGTAACACCTCACATTCAAAACTTTATCATGGCACACATGAATTTTAGTCTGGGTTTCCTTCTGGAAAATAAATACTTGTTCTGCCCTTTCTCCTTTTCCTCTGAAACTAGTAAGAACGAGGAAGGACCCTCTTCCTCCAACATTCATTCTTACTATTTCAGAAGAGAAGGAATGTTGGAGATGATCTAACCTAGCTCCCTTGTTTTGTGATGGAAGCGCACAGGATAGAGAGGACAAAATGGCGTGCCTATGTCATGAGTGGCTAAGCAGGCAGTCCAGGCTTCTGGATTTCTAATTAGGGAGTCTTTCTGTCATGGGGCATTACAAAATCTAAGAGCTTAAAAACATTATTGCCAAAATATGTCCCTATGCTTATGTGCTTGGAGGGCATAGCCCCTCAGCTCACTGGAGTGTGCTGCCTGCAGGACATTTTAACATTTCTAGACAAGCACCGTCACATCTATAAAACACTGTGGGAACTATATTAGCTCTAGGTGTTTCTGCTTTAGTATTAGATTGAACTGTATTTCTTTAGGAGACATCCAAGTTTTGCAGAGCTGGGGTGTTGGCAGGTTATTGTGATAACAAGCAAATACCTGTTAAAAATCCATGTGAAGCAAGAATGAGGAGGGCAAGGTCTACTATTAGATCCTGTGGTGTGAGAGGTTTTGCGGGACCCAAACCCAACAGGGACCCACATGCCATTAGTAAGTAGACATAGTGATTTAAGAGTGGAGTAAGAGTATTTTTCAGGGTACCTGGGTGGCTTAGTCAGTTGAGTATCCGACTCTTGGTTTCACTCCGTCAGAGTCTCAGTCATGGTGTTGGGGTCTTGGAATCAACCCCAAGTCGGGGTCCATGTTCAACGTAGAGTCTGCTTGTCCCTCTCCCTCCCTCTCTGCTTCTCTCCTCACTGGCACATGTGCGTATGCTCTTTCTCTCTCTCTCTCTCTCTCTCTCTCTCTCAAATAAGTAAAATCTTAGAAAAATTTATTTTTTCCGAATGTTTTATATTACATTTTCAAATGATGCTAAGTTGCTGGGTTAGAAATCGTTATTAAGTTGTTTATACCTAAACACGAAGTAAATGAGCCCGTTAGGGATGTCTGTTGGCCTGGAGTGCCTTGAGAGGCTAAGGGCTCCATAATTTGAAAGAGGTTAGGGACCTCTGACTTAAGAGTATCTTCTTGCTAAGAAAGAGATAAAGGTTGACTAAGGGGGAATGAAACCAGGTACATTCAATAGTGAAGGGAGATAGAACTATGCTCACAAGGTTATTTCCTCCCTTAGCTGGCATAGTCGCTACTCTAACAGATTCTAGGCAGTGATGTTGCCCCCATCTGAAGAAGATAAATTATTGGGCCTCTTTGCTTCCAACACTTTTTCAGCTTGAGAACCTTTCTAAGGATTGTTGGCTCTGTCACCTGCCCTACAGTTTACATTTGGAGGTCCTATTACTAGATTCTGGGCAATGTGGCTTGAGGTGCTGTTGTTGTAGACAATGTCAGAGTACCCAGAGTTGACTATGGTTCTGAAGAGGACACTGTTGTTGACATGCCTTTCTTGAATCTGCCACTGTTTTTTCTTTCTCATGAATTCCCATAGAATCAATTCTCAAGAAATTGTGAGTCAAGTTATTTTTAGATTTTTTTGTTGTGGCTTGCTACTTAGTAGATCCACCCAAGAACATAGGGGAATGAATAGTGAAGAGGCCGTGTAGTAGGAATAAATATTATTTTTAGAAAGTAATCATTCCTGGGCGCCTGGGTGGCTCAGTGGGTTACGCCGCTGCCTTCGGCTCAGGTCATGATCTCAGGGTCCTGGGATCGAGGCCCGTATCGGGCTCTCTGCTCAGCAGGGAGCCTGCTTCCCTCTCTCTCTCTGCCTGCCTCTCCATCTACTTGTGATTTCTGTCAAATAAATAAATAAAATCTTAAAAAAAAAAAAAAAGAAAGTAATCATTCCTGATATTAGGAATTTTGGAAAATAGAAGAAAGGACAATATCACCAATATTTCTTCCTCACAACTGCTCTTATAATTTTGAGATAGGTAAGCCTAGGCTTTTGTTCCTAAGAATCTTTTCCTTTTTATGTAGTTGTTCATAGTGAGTGTTCAGTTATGTATTTATTTTTCCCCTTTTACTTCCAGGAGGGAGTGTAGCAATAATGACTTAGACCCTAGCTTTGGCCACAAATGAGGTTCAAATTTTAGCCTTGAGACATAGGACACTGAGCTGAATTTCTGAGTCTGTGTTTCCACACTTAAAAAACAAGGATAATAAGATCTACTTTAAAGTCCCTCTGAAGTTTGAATAAAATATTTGTAAAGTGCTTATTACAATGCCTGGCACATACTAAGGGCTCATTGTATATTGTTATTAATATGCCATCATCATTCTCCTCATTTTTGTGACTTTATTTTTAATAACCACATGATATTCCATCAAGCACGCATTCTTGTGTAATCATTCACTTATTATTTAGATTGTTAGGTTGTCTCTAAAGGTGCAGTGGAATAAAAAATTCTGCAGCAAGCTGTTACTCATTGCAGATTTAATAAGTGCTCGTGATACACAAGGACCTTTGCTTGGCACTGGGAGCACAGAGTCCATAGTGGAAGTCCCTGGCCTTGAGGGGCTCACAGTCTGGTGGGGTTTGGGGGGATGTGTACAGATAACTGGCCTGTGGGAAACACCATCGCTGTCCGAGTTACTGAGAAAGTGCTGAGGAGAGGACAAAAGGGCAGACTGCTTGGAGAGCTTGGGGAAGGCAGGAGAAGGTTGTAGGAAAGGAGTTGAGTGAGTTAATGGGAGGGGGCCCGGTTATCAAGGGCTTTTTAAGCCGTCACAGAATGGGACTTGTATTAGTGCAATGGGAGTGGCAGTTTTGAGAAGAGAATTGGCATTGTCTGTTTAGGTTTGCAGCCTGTAGAAGGTGAGATGGAAGCAGGGTTTAATTAGGAAGTTATTATGAGACCAGGTGGTAAGAAGTGGCCAGATTGGAAGAAATAGCTCATGACATGAGCTGTCAGGTTGGATGAGAATGTGTCAGCGAAGGCTGGGAGGTGGGCTCTTGGGTGTTAGATTGAATGATTGCAGGAGTGGAGTTGCCATTTCCAAAAACAAGGAAGGATACAGGAGGAGTAGGTTTGGGGAGACAATCAGAAGTTGAGTTTGGGGGACTTAGATTTGAGATATTTATTAAACATCCAGGCAGAATAGGTAATTAGATTAGGAATTCAATGAGAAAGAGGTTTTTCCTGGAGATATAATATGGGAGGTATCAGTATGTTGTATTTATAGCATGTTTTAAAAACTTGGTATAGTTATTTTACCTTTTATTACTTATCTCATATAGAATTTTCTTTGGTATTTTCATCTTTTTGAAATCCAAATAAACTTTAGAGTCACTTTGTTAAATTTATTTTCTAAAGTATGTTGGAAATTTTACTACTACACTCTGCGGTAATTGGGAAAACTTGGCGTCTTTCAAATAGATATTTCTATTCAACAAAATACTAGGTGTCTTCATTTCATTTTCCTTTACCCCTTCTGGTAAGAATTCATTCTTTTTCGCCAGGTAGTTCACACAAATTTCTTGCTACTATTCTCATGAATTGTATACTTTGCCTTGCCCTTGTTAGTAATTCCCCTTTCGTTGGTATTCTGATAGTTTTTGCTCTTCTAAAGGAATTGTATTAATTTATTGGATAGTTCACTGAGCTTCTGGTACTATAAATAATAGCCTACTTGATTTCTGTTTTTTTTTTTTTTTTAAGATAGAATCATCATCTGCAAATAATTTAGTCTCGTTCCTTTCGATATTTGTCTCATTTATGTTCTTGCCAGGAAAAGAACTCCTCAATTTAAGATAGGAAGTAACTGTGAAGGCAATTAATACCTACTTCTAGTCATAACGTAAAAGTTTTGTTTTCTTTTTACCTTAGGCTTATCCTAATTATTTCTTTGCTGTTTTAAAATTTTATTTCTGATGGATTTTTGGAGTATCTGGAGTTTATCTGTTTTAGATTTGTGCGTTACTTCTGATAGTTGGTTTTGGTGTGAGGTTGTACTTGGTTTTCAGCCATTTTGCTCCTTCAAGGACTTACCCTCTGATTTCTTGAGCTCCACGGGTTGAGGGGAAAGCTGTTTCCCTGCTGACCCAGCATTTAACTTTCATGATTGCAGAAACAAATTAAACCTGTGGGAAGCACCTAACGAAGAGATTTCAATCCCATAATTGGGTAAGGCTCTAATGAAAAGTTTAAATTTAATAGCCTTCCCCTCAACCCCCAAAATCCACAAACACAGTAAAAATGAATATGTTATTTTTTTAAATGACTAGGTGCACATTTATAAAACAATTGGTTTTGAAAACTTATTTTCAAACTAAGGTAGTTCAGCAAATTTAAAAGTTATATTGTTTAAAATAAATCTAAATACAAAACCAGTTCCACTTCTCATGTGGATTGCAAATCAGAAAACGATTTGCTGATGCAGCTTAGATTTCTAGACTGCTTTATCTTGAATTTTCAAGTTAACTTTCAAGTGTTATTTTCTGTTTCTCAAGTTAAGCTGCTTGTGACCTTTCTCCCTGAATGAGCAGTAGACATTATCTGAAACGTTAGGACTTTGAACCACCAAGGGTAGATTCGCTGAAAAGCTTTTAATTGGCCTGCATTGCCTTGTTTAAATAGCCAAACACCTGCTAGGCAAGCCCTTGCGCATGTGAGTGGCTATATGTTGCTTCCTTTAGGATTTGCAAGGCTGGAGCACAAAGACAGTGATTGTTACCCAATAAGCTGTAGTCACACACTTCTACCAATCGCCTTAGGAGGGCTGGTTACCATGGAATCCACCATCTGTTCACTCCCCGCTGGAATGTGATTATCCTTGCTGGGCTGGGAACTGGGAAGCGTGTGCTGTGTGAAATTATCTGCAATGGACTGGGTTAATGCGAAGCTAGATTTGGCTCGCTGGAAGAACAAATGAAGGGAGTTTTACTTAAACCATTTGTGACTTCTAATCAAGAGGAAAACATCCAGCTTTTATAAGGTAAGTAACCCCAGTTCTCTGTATCCAGTTTGTACTACATTTGGTGTGGGGCACTATCTCCATGTGGTCCCAGGAACCGGAGCTAGAAGCTCTTCTGGAACACATCTCCAGCATTATACACTTCTCTTGTATTGAATCTGAGCAGCTTAATTATGCCTGTACAATTTTATGTTGATGGAAAAAATGAAAGAATTGCATTTTAATCATTTTAAATGCTTTGTGCCTGTGAAATTGTGTTATGACCTCTGAAAGGGGCAAAGAGGCAGTCATTTTTAATGGTGTCTGAGAGTGAATTATACCCATATTCTTTTTGAAATACGCCCATGGCCACAGCGTGTTCTTATGCCTGTTCGTTCAATAAGAAAAGGTCTCAGGTCAGGGACATTTGTAGGTTATGGTTTAATTAAGGATTATTCTAGCCCACATGGCTGACCTACCACTACTAGCTCATGTTTTGAAATGCAATGTTGATGCAGTTTTATTTTGCAATGCTTTTGCACAAGTTTCGTGGGCCCTGAGCATGTGGAAACAATGTGACCGTGCTTTACCCGCAGGCATGCAGGCACAGTGATAAGGGCAGGGGCAGTGCTAGGAAGCTCGGTTTCTTTTTCAAGGGCTTCCTTTGTTTTTCTGGTTCAACAGTCCCTTAAAATGTGTGGTGCATATTGTAAGCAGTCGAAGGAGATTTTGGTGCTAACAAATGGATGACTGACATTTCTCTGTGTGGCTAAGAGGTTGGTAGCTCAAACAAGGGACTTCTATGTCCTTTGTAAAGCAGCATTGTATCCCCTTCCCTAAAACAGTGTCCTAAAATATAAAAGTGAAAAACAAAAAGAGTGCTGTCTATACTCCAGATACTCCTTTTGTGTTTTTCTGTCATTTAAACCATAGTACCAAGGGCTCTCTGAGTCTTGCTAGGTCTGCCATTTTTATTTGCTATAGGAAGGGTTGCAAAGAAAAGCTTTTGCTTATGCAGCTGGAGTCCTTCTAATTGTGCTGTTTGGCTGTCACCTTAGACGTTGATGTCAGTGGGTCATTGGCTGCCTGGAGAGCTAGAAAAGGTCATTGCTAATAGGCCCTACCTTGTTTGATTTTCTTTTTTTAATGATAGTATAAAATTAGATAACCTTGTATTGGTCAAGGACTCATGGTCTTACTTCCAGAACAGGATTTGGGGCCTGACTGCTAGTTGTGGGTTCTTGGTATTAACTGTAGTTTACTTTAAAATCCTAACCTTCTTTTGCACTTACTGATCTATATACCTTATTATTATTTGAACTGTTTTTACTATGAAGAATTAAATTAGGTATATACCTGCTCTAAAAAGCATCTTTTTCAATAATAATGTGCCTCTGCTTGAAATTTTCCTTAGCATCTGTAAGAAATTTTTGGCTAATCTTGTTTTACTGGGTGAAATTTTCACCCATAAAAACACAAGCATTGTAAGTTTAAGGAGGAAATGAAATATTCAAAAAGCATCCATATTTAGGATGTTCATGTTGCTTTAGTTACCCATTATCTTAAAAACCTGAAAAAGGCTCTGAGTAAATGAGTGTGTGTGAGCATCCGTGTGCCTGGGGTGTGGTTGAGCACAACTGCTTGAGCAGTTGAGGGAGGCTGGATCAATCTGTGTATTTCTCAAGTTCTCTAGTGTTTGTGAACTTCTTTACCATTTTTATCATTACCGAATTAAAGTTAAAAGTTTGTGTTTGCTTTCAGTGGGTATCCATGTCAGAATTCATCCCGGCGTTTTACGGATATTGGCAGGCACTTAGTCATTTATTTTCACTTGTTAGCATATTTATTAATATCACCCTTGACTGAGTTTTCCGAGTAAGAAATAGTGAAGCCACAAGCATATTTAAATGTGTTGAAAACCACGGACGTGAAACCTAAGGCTGCTCTTTCAGAAATTAATGAATAGGACTGGACAGCTGGGACACTCCTGGAGCATTTGAGATCCCTACCAGCGTACCCGAGGGACGGGAGTGCACGGTCATAGAACTATGTGAGTTCGTTTGAGGGGATATGACTTTGGGACCTGGTGGTTCTTACTGCAGGCGGTGAGGTGTTTGTCTCCATTCATGAACACTGTCGGGAGTGAGACCCAGCATCATGTCCACAGTCTTGTAACGAGTTCAGACTGTACTCCGTTCTTGGGTCTCCTGCCAGGTGTTGCTTTCTGATTCTCACTGTCCTTACCTGTAGGTGCTAGATTTTTGTGGTTTCTGAGCCTTCTTCCAACTTTTCAAACTGATGGCATGCTACTTTTCAGTCCTTCAGTACAACTTAGGATTTTACCAAAAGGCAGTTTTATAATGTTTGTTAACCCTGGTTCAGAGTTATTTCTTATGAAACTATTATGTAGATGATGTATTGGAAACTCTGAATAAATAGCTTGTACTGATTCAAACCCGGAACAGTCTGAGTAGACAGCAAATCAACCCACCACTACTACAGGGCAAGCAAGTGCTTCTGTTGTTTCCTTTGACACATTATACTGGAATGCTGCCTGACTTGACTTACATTTGAACAAGTAGACTGCAGAGGTAATAAATAGCACTTAAATGCTTACATTTTTCTTCCTGCATTTTATTGCCACATTCTTTGTAACTTCTAAACTGAGTCTGTCTCTTTGCTTTGGGAGTACAGTTTTCGAATCCCGTTTTTTGAAGCTAATGCTTTTGGGCAGCCGTGGTCCATTTGGCCCTTGAGCTGTCTGAGATGATGGAACACTAGGGATTTGATGTGGAGAAGAAACTGTGGATGCTGTCATTGCTGATGCTGTGTTCACATGTCCTTGGTATTGATGCTGTTGCATGTTACATGACATTTAAAAACAGGTTTATGGAAAATTGCTCTCTTACGCTCTCCAACAATTCCATATTGCTGTGGTTTCAAGAAATGCTTAGAGTGAATGGATTTTATACACAAGTAAAGTTTTGTGTTTGTGTTAGATATAGACCTACGGGATGGAAAGCCTCTATCTAATGTGTGTGTGTGAACGATGCAAGCTCACCCAAAATCTGTGGTGCCAACATTGAATTTGACAGGATGTTCCTCTGTATGAGTGTGCTGTATTTTTGATTATCAGAGGCTGTTTCTTCTGAGATGCTTGCTCCTTTGTGTTTGTAACTATTGCTCTGCTTCTGTAGAGGCAAACTTTGTAACAATTGGCAATGAATGGGTCTGTGGAAGCTGCAGCATGTTTTGGAATGGTTTTGTGTAGCACGCACATCCTATTCTGGTTCAGTTGCCAACACTTTAGGTTTAGAGGAGGCTTGATGGAGTTGTATTGAGGGTGTCTAGCAATACCTTATTCTTAGAAAAGTTCCATATTTTACAAATAACCCTCACACTGAGGCTGATTGTTCTTTTGTAACAAATGTGTTGAGTTACTGACTTCCCTTGTAAGGAGCTGTTTTCTTTCCTTCCCTCCTTTGCTTCCTTCTTCTTTGTGTAAATCCTGTGTTCTTTTTACTTTTTCACCAGTTTTCTGGTCCTGAATTCAGATTAATAAGATCATGAGGCAAGGTATGTTTTCCATAAGGCAAACAGATGGAATTTATTGGATTTTTTTTAGATCCCTGCTATATATTGCTAGATATTTATTTTCACATAATTTCATATAATTTTCACATATTGTTACCTATTTTGGGGATCTGTCAGGATCATCTTGTTTCACAGCTCTGATTTTACAGAAAAGAATCAGAGACCTATAAAGATTAAGAAGCATATCCAAGGTCACAAAATTGGAGTTGCAGAAATAGCTAATATTGAGTATTGCATGTTGAATGCAAAGATACAGGGTAAAGTCAACTGATTTCCTACACTGAAGCCTTATGTAAAGAGCAGAACATTGGGTTGTCACGATAAAGTCCCACAGGTGCAATTTTCAGTATGTCCAGAGGAAGAACAGCTTTGAAAGCTGTTTCCTCAATAACCAAAGTCATGAGAAAGAGTTTTTAAAAAGCTTAGGCATTTTATTTATTTTTTAAGATTTTATTTATTTGAGAGAGAGATGGGTTGAGAAAGAGAGAGCATGAGCAGGGTGAGGGGTATAGGGAGAGGCAGATTCCCTGCCCAGCAGGGAGCCTAATGCAGGGCTCAATCTGGAACTCTGAGATCATGACCTGAGCTGAAGGCAGATGCTTAACCCACTCAGTCACCCAGGCACCCAAAGTTTAAGCATTTTTTAAAAAGATTTATTATTTTAGAGAGGCAGGAGGGGCAGAGGGAGAGAATCACCGGCAGACTCCCCACTGAACATGGAGCCTGAGGCAGAGCTTTATCTCACTACCCTGAGATCATGACCTGAGCCAAAACCAGGAGGTGGACGCTTAACCGGCTGAACCACCCAGGCAGCCCAAAAGTTTAGCTAATTAAATGAGAACTAAAACTTTCAAGCCAACTCGCTGTTTGTGTTTTTTAGTTTGCATGTTTTCTTCCTTGTGTCCATATCTTTGGCAGAAGTAAAGTGATGATCAGAGTGTTGCTTGGTGATTACGGAGTGCATAGCAGGTGGGGGTGGAGCCTTGGGGAAGGACACCCTGACGGACAAGTACAGTTCCACTTGAGGGCACACTTGTCATCTGGCTAGTGGCTAGTTTATTTCTGATGTGGGCTAATGCATCCTCTTTGAACATTGCTGGAGACATACAGCCTGTGATTACTGATCTGGCTCCCCTTTTCTCCGCTTCCCACCATGCCAACCACCTGCTTCCCCTTGCCCAGGACCACTCTGTGCTACCTATTGAGACTTTCTTTCTTTGGTATGTTACAGTCATCAGTGTTAACCTTGCATTCACTCATTAAACATTTATTGAACATTTACTCTCTACTGGGCAGTATTGTAGGTGTGGAGGGTGGGGTTCAGAACACAAAGGAAAAAGACTTAATGAGAAGTATATAGTAGAAGGGGAAGACAGTACACAAATAAATGAAGACTGTTCGTTTCAAATAGTAGTGGCAAAAAATCGTGATGTATTGAGGAATTTTAGGGCAGCAAATTTCAGATTGGTTAACTGGGAAGTGCTTATGTGGGAGGTCTCATAAAGCTGAGACACAAATGATAAGAAGCCAGCATGAACCAGTGGAGTGGTTGGGGAGGTTGCTATCGCCACTTCAGTTAGGAGGAAATTAAGGAGCGCCTATGGGGATCATACTGTGTTCAGTTAGTGCTTCAAAAGCACACTGCGTGTTGTCTTTACTTCAGGACTTACTACTGAATATATGCTCTCTTCCCAAGTCAGAGTTTAGTGGGCTAGCATGGGAAAGGCATTCAGTACAGTGGTTTAGAGCACAGGCAGCCTGGACTCAGACTGCCCACCTGGAAGTCTAGGCTTGTTATTCTGGGCAAGTTACTTAACCCTTCTCATCCTGCATTCCCATTGTTAGAATTTATGAGGTTATCATGGACACTGAAGGAGGTAATATTCAAAAAACCCCTATTAGCTGCTAAAGATGATGGTGATAGTTGTGATGTTCTCTAGGGGGCATGGGTGAATAATCCCATGAATGTTGAAATATTTGCTCCTGTTTGGCAGTGAAAGACTGGACGTACTTTTAGCCTTCTCTCTATAGGGTAAGTTTTTCTTTGATCTCTCCCATCAGTTTCACCCCTCACATCCATTCATTCATCTCATACATTCATTTATTCAACAAACACTTTTGTTTTAAAAACTACGTTGAGGTATGAGTGATGTACAAAAAGCCATACATCCTTGACATCTACAACTTGATGAGGTTTGGAGAGAAGTATACACTTGTAAAATCCTTTCCACCATCTATGCCTCCAAAAGGACGGTTTTTGCATGCTCATCTGCCCTTGCTAGCTTCTGGATGAAGGACTTAATGAGACGTGGTCTGTGCTCACAGGTGCTCAGTTAACTATCTGCTCATCAGGCAGTTGCATTCACTGTGGTTGGTGACTGAGGACATGCAGGGCACCGAGGAGCAGGTGATTGACGATACAGGTAAAGTGGGCTGGGAATTCTAGTCTGAGGCAACAAGAGCAGGGAGGCATGAGTTGGTCTGGCAAGTGCAAGTAGCTGAGTGCAGAACTTGAACTAAGGCAGGCTTGGGGTTCAAGAGTGCAGAACTTGGCTTGTGTAGACGTTTTTACTATCCTGTAAAGAATGAGGAACATGAAATATTCTGAGACTAGATCTCCGGTTTTGTAGTCTAGAAAGATAACTGGCAGCATAAATGATGGAAACCCTGGAAGGAATAATATCAGAGGCAGCATAAAAATCTTCTTTTGTATCTTTATCTTTATCGTCTTCTTCATCCACAGGAGGTAGAGTTTCTCTTCTCTTATCATCACCACAATACAGTCGTCCTATCTTACTCCTGATATTTAGATTCCAACATCAGCACATAAAGTAAAACCTGTATAGAGCCCCCTCCCCCACAAAAAAAAGTCCTTGAGAATTTTCTTAGGAAGGCATTGCTTTGGAGATCAATTTTTTCATTGAGTTTGGCCTGGTGTTTTTTTTTTTTTTTTATTTTGTTTTGTTTTGTTCCTAGGGTTGGAAGAGAGATTGCTACTGCTTTGCTTTGGGCATGAGATGAAATATTGACTTTGCTTGCATTTCAGGGCTATTCTGCATGCATATGAAGGAGCACCAGGTTCATGATTTCTAGTTCATGCCTATGACAAGGCGCAGGAGCATTGGTTGCCTCAACAACTTAAACTACAGCTGCCGTGTTTGTGCTGCTCACGTATAGCCGTTTTCTATGTCTGCAAAGGACATTAGTTCAAGCAAGTTTAAATGCACCTACAGCACAATTGCTGCTGTTGCATTAGTACTAACTTTGAGTGTTTTCTGTGTCAGACAATGCAAAGTATATTCATCATCTCATTTAATGTTTAACAAACATGTGAGATGAGTGGGACTATCCTCGTTTGAACAAATTAATCTTGTTATGAGATGTATATTGTTCTCAAGTATACCAATAGTTAAGTGATAAACTGGGATTAAAACCTCAGTTCACTCTGGCTTCAATCCTATATTCTTAGCTTCTATGCTGAATTTTCTTTAATTAGAAAACCATTGTATTAAAACAGGCAGAAACAAAACAAAACAAAAAATAAAAAACCTTCCCCCAAACCTAGGAAACTTAAAGACTGCGGTAGCTGAAGGGGTAGAGAAATCATAAGATTCCAAAGAAATGAAGAGAGAATTGAGTTTTACTATCTTGAAGAAGACCATAGGTAGGTAGTAATTGTCAAAGAACATGAACAGTTATTTCAAAAAGGAAGAAACACAAATGACTCAAACATGAGAAGAAAGCTTTCTATAGCTGGCAATCAAAGAAATACACAAAATAAATATTCTTTTATTACACTGGCACAGATTTCCTGAATGGTTATATTTTGGGTTGGCACCCTTACTTCAGGTGACGGTGTAAATTGATAGAATTTTTTGGAAAACAATTTGATAGTATGTATTACCTTAATCCAAAAACATTTTTGCAGGGGCGCCTGGGTGGCTCAGTGGGTTAAAGCCTCTGCCTTCAGCTCAGGTCATGATCCCAGGGTCCTGGGATCGAGCCCCACATCAGGCTCTCTGCTCAGCAGGGAGCCTGCTTCCTCCTCTCTCTCTCTCTCTCTGCTTGCCTCTTTGCCTACTTGTGATTTCTGACTGTCAAATAAATAAATAAAACCTTTAAAATATTTTTTTTTGCAGGAGATAGAAGAATACCCTGTAACTTAAAAGAAAAGAGGGATGTATAGAAATAATTTTAAAAAACTATCTCCTGGAGCCAACGGACAGTACACCCTTGAGCCAAGGCAGTTACATTCTCTCTCTCCCTCAGACCAGCCTCTTCTGTATCTCTGTGTGGATGGCAGGAAACAGGGTCACTCCAAATCTCAGTCACACCACTTCCTAGTCCCAGTGCCCAGCCGAAACAAAAGTCCCAACTACTAATCCTTGGAGAGAAACTCTGATGGTGAAGCATTGATCGGCACTTACCCATGATCCCATCAGATGTGGCTACAGAACACAGAGGTCATTTGTCTTATCTACCTACTCAGAATGTCCTGTGAAGCAGAAACTCTTTGAAAGGAAATAGTTAGGGTAGGCAAATATGAGAACACACCTGCTACATGTATCATGAGCTCTAAAAACGTTTATGTCCCTTGATCCTACAGTCCCAATTTTAGAAATCTACCAGTAGTAAGTTATCTAGTGATCCAGTAAATGATTCCTCACATCAGGTGCTCCAGTGGAATGGAGAGAAGTGGGAAACTATGGATATGTTCCATAACAGGGAAATAGCTACATGAATTATGACTTAGTCATGAGATTAGATGTTACAGAAATATTAAAAACAGATTTTCAAAAAATATAGAAAGTGCTTACAATGAAATGTAGTATGCATGCACTGTACTGTTACAGTTTATATAATACACACAAAAAAATATTAGAGGGAATTAATGCTAAACACCAGTTACTACTAGATTTTCTTTCTTTTTTTTTTTTTTAAGATTTTATTTATTTTACAGAGAGAGAGAGATCACAAGTAGTCAGGCAGTCAGAGAGAGAGGAGGCAGCAGGCTCCCCACTGAGCAGAGAGCCCGATGCAGGGCTGGATCCCAGGACCCTGAGATCCTGACCTGAGCCGAAGACAGAGGCTTCAACCCACTGAGCCACCCAGGCGCCCCTACTACGAGATTTTCAAATCCCTTTTGTCATTTACAACTTGTTTGTAGATTTTATTTTTTTAAAGATTTTGTTTTTAAGTAATCACTACACCCAATGTGGGCTCAAACTCCCAACCCCAAGATCAAGAGTTACATGCTATATCAACTGAGCCAGTCAAGCTCCCGTTGTCTGTAAATTTTAAATGATTAACAATTACCTTACAGTAATCTTAATATTAAAAAATAAACTAATATAAAATGACTCAAACTATAATCTGGTAAGGAAGATAAACCTGTCCTAAGTAAAATAATAGTAACTGACATAACCTCATATGTATTTTTGTGTTATGGATTGTGTAAGAAAAGCTTAAGGATGGGTTTCCTAATAATTAGACTCTTTAGAAGTAGAATGGTGTATTCAAGAGCTACTTTCCTATCACTCATGGTATTCAAATAGAAATGAGACAAGCCCTTACAAGAACTGTGGAGAAGATTCATCTGTCATGTATGAAGAGTTAGATGGCATCTAAAGTCCTTTTCAACCCTAATGTTTTATTAGAGAAACAGGTTTACTGTGGTGATTGTTTAAAAAAAAAAAAAAAAAGTTTGATGTTAGGACAATACACAAGGCAAGTAGCTTTTGTGAAAGAGATGTGAAGTTCTTATAGGGGAGATGTCACAATCTGTAGGATTAAGCAGGAAGCAGTGAATTTGAGTCATATCTTGAAGGGTTTGATCGTCAGGGATTGGATTATGTGATAAAAGTCATTTTAAGGTCTGCTAATGGTTGATGCTGAGGCAGATTTTGGATTTGGCCATTTATGGATAAGGATAGTAACCAAATTGGTTTGCCAAATTGGAGAAGCATTTTCCTTGTTCATTTTCTACTGAGATAAGTGAAATGGTACAAAACTTAAACTGCACAATAGCAAAGTCAAGCCAGTCTGCTTGTTTGTGGCCTTAACAATATTCTGAGAAGAAAACTTCAGGATGGTAGGACACGATTTTTGGTGGGTTTGTTAAATTGTGGCAGTAATATATTAATAGCTATGCTATAAATTCAACCTGCTTGTTTAACTTCAGACATTAAAGTTTTTTGAAACTACACACAACTACACAGGAACCAAGGACCTTTAATTGTGTGTGTGTCTATGTGTGTGTGTTTGGGGGTGGGGGAGTCATCTTTTTGCCAAAGTAAAGTAATACTGAGTGCATGTTCTTTCTGTTCATTAGAAAACAGTGTAGGTCCTTAAAGAGTAAGCTGCTCCCAGGGCTGACACTTGGTGTAGCTTTTCTGTAAAGCTGATTTTCCCAATTGGAATAGGCATAAAATTATTGCTGTAAAATGATCAATAATCTAGCTCTTCCTTGATTTATTTTTCTGCTTTCTGATCATTGCATACATTGAGTCTCTTCTGTGATGATTAACAACTTCTAGGCCAAATCTTTTTTTTTTTTAAGATTTTATTTATTTATTTAATAGAGTTCACAAGCAGGCAGAGAGGCACGCAGAAAGAGAGGAGGAAGCAGGTTAGCAGAGATAGGCCAATTCTTATGAGTACATCTTCAACTCATGGTCATGACCACTTGGAAAGCTCTAAGGTGTAGAGTATTTATGATTTTGAGCTCATGTAGCTTCAGCCTTCACCTACCTGATAGAATTACAGCATTTGGCACTCCTTTTCTAAATTAGCACCCAATCCCTCATTAGAGTTTGTCACTGCCTTTTTGTCGTAGAATATTGTCAAAGTAGTCTCTTTTCTCAGAAGCAGCAGCTCTGTACCTGGTATACTAGCCACTGGCTAATTCAATAGTTTGACTACCTCAAAAGCACAATTGCTTTGAAAAAGGCTGTTTTAATATGTATATTTATGTAAAATGTCTAAAATCTATCCAAGCATGGAATTAGTTTGTTACCTATATTTTAGTAGTAAAATATTGAAGCAGTGTGAATGTTGAGGCAAGAAATGGTTATATGTTGTACGTTTTTGTTTTTAAACAACAAAGAAATTTTATCGCACTCCTAAGACACTGCTGAACTACCAGTCTTCCAGTTAACCTTTCTTTCCAGTTGCATTCCTCTCCTCTGAGTACCGGAAGCACTCTGTGGTTCTATCTGCTATCAACATATTTTGCAACTGGCTGTTACCTTGTCTCTCTACCCAACTGAATTGATTTCCTGAGGCCAGGAACTATTTTATTCATCTTCAGTCCCCAGCTTTTGGCTCTGCACAGAACCCATGCTTACACTTAGATCGCTGAACTGAACTGAAACAAATAAAAAATGTAAAGCAATTTACCCAAATTACCTGCAATAGCTGTGTGTTGCCATTTCAAAGATTGGAAGATAAGACTCAGTTGATATAGCATGCAACTCTTGATCTTGGGGTTGGAGGTTTGAGCCCCACATTAGGTGTAGTGATTACTTAAAAACAAAATCTTTTAAAAAAAGAAACTAAAAATAAAATCTACCAACAAGTTGTAAATGGCAAAATCCCCATAGGATTAGAAGAGTAACTGCCTCACCCAGCTCTCCTGTATTTCTTCTTCCGGAAAGAGCCCTTCCCCAGAAAAGAGAACTAAGCAATCCTCCTCAAATCTCTGATGGTTCTGGATCCATTATTGTCTCTTCGTGATTACATTGGGTGCTGGTGGGGGCCATGGATTTCGTTAATCAAATTTATGCGTATCATTGGCTAAAGCCCAGCAAACGGAAAGTGCTAGATAAAGCATCTGATGAAGGAATGAGAAGAATGAGTCATACCCAGAAATCTTCAAAATATTTGAAGAATCACTGGTTTTCCTGCCCTATGGAATTTTAGGCATGGTTGGTTAAAAAGACCAAGATTATGTTATCCTATGTAATTGTGATGATTACATATCTTAGATAATGTATTGGGATTCTAGCAATACTTGGTGACAAGTCATCGTAAACATCAGGTTTATAGGTTATTAATGGCACAGTACTTCAGTGAATTGTCAGACCAAAGACCTCTTTGTCTTTTCTTTTATAAGAAAACAGAAATGTTCCGCATTTACTAACCCTGTTAGAGAAGTGTATCAGTACATATTTAACAGGTTCTTACCTAGAGATACATTTGAAAAAATAAGCAAAACCTGTCCTTCTGAGGTAAAGGTAACATTTTGAGTGAGTGAGAAAGTAGCTGCAATCAGCAGAGGAAAAAGTGCATTATGGACAAAACATTTTTGAAAGGACTGTTTGGAAATGTTTCCATTATTGTGTCATCACCAAAATAGATATGTGTATCATTTTTTAAATTTTCCTTTAAAAAACTATTTCTGCATACACATTTAAACTTAAATACACGATCTTTTTTAGCTGTTTTAGAATCTTTGAGATAGTTATAGTAGATTTTAGACCAAAGGGGAAAAAAAAAGGTAACGCTTTCTAAGACATCAAGGCAGATGGAAATACACTAGAAGAATTTCAAGGAAAACTTTTGCATAATTGATAGATGGGATTTAAAAATGTGTATCATGATTTAGTGAGTGCAGCCAGTGATGTACTTCTTCCCCTTAGAACAATGAATCTTCCTCTGCTAGGGGCAGTCATCAAAACCACGTATGGAAGTAAACCAACTTAGATCTGCTGTTTCAAATGGCTGGATCATCAAATATTTAACCAAGATTTTTTAAAAAAGCAAAGCAGATTAAATCACACTGATCCCTCAAAAATAGTATTTTTTTTTAAAGATTTTATTTATTTATTTGACCGAGATCACAAGTAGGCAGAGAGGCAGGCAGAGAGAGAGAGAGAGGAGGAAGCAGGCTCCCTGCAGAGCAGAGAGCCTGATGTGGGGCTTGATACCAGGACCCTGGGATCATGACCTGAGCTGAAGGCAGAGGCTTTAACCCACTGAGCCACCCAGGCGCCCCTCAAAAATAGTATTTTATCTTTACCTCATCTTACCTTAAGTTTAATTTTTGTATTTTACAGTATGCATTTTAGTGCATAATACTTGTGTTTAATGCATTTAACTTACACACATACCAATGGATACATCCACACTTGAAGGTGCATTGCCTAGTTTTCACACTGAGAGGGAGATGCCATCATAAAGTTTGGATGTCACTGTTCTAACAAGCCCTTCTTGACCTCCCTAACCCCGTGGCAGTAACTACGCCCCCCTCAGATGTGTCGGTCACTGTTCTACTTGTCTGCTCTCCCTTTGACTCCTTGGAGGAGACAACCATTCAGTGAGATTGCATTAAGTGTCTGATCCAGTGTGCAGAGGGCCTATAGACACAAACAGGACAGTCATGGTCCTTTTTCTTCGGACGCTTTGAGAATGGCAGGAAAGACAAATGCTGAACAAGGACACTGTATGAACTTTCATTTAATTACAGTTGTAAATGAGTATTCAAAGAAACCTACAGGGGATAGTGAGACCTAATCATACGGAAGACCTTAAGGCCATAGGAACTGAAAAGAATAGTCTGGTAGAAGGCACATGAGATGCCACTGAAAGTAATGGTGCAGACTTCTCCAAAAAATTCCCAGGTACTTAGCAGCCTGCCATGTATACTGTATTAAGCCCCATGTAAGGGCACAAAAATTCCTTGTGAATAAATGGATAAAACAATTTCAGAACAAACCTCTAACTGATGGTTCAAAATTTTATTTGATCTGCACAGTGTTTTTGAGTTATTTTGTGTTTTGAAATTTTAGAAAAATCCATAGTCTAGGTTGCCGTAAGTAACTCTAATTCATACTGTTTTAGACTGGTATCCTTACCCATTTGTTATGTGCCTAGATGCGAGATCCATTTGCCTTTCAGTCCTCTATGTAGAGAATAAAGGTTACGCTACTGACAGTGAACTGTTGACTAATAGATTATTTGAGTTCTAGTGATTATACAAACTAAGTATTAGATCTTAAAGACCATATGGTTATTTTATCATTCTTAGTATAATATTGAAAATCTCTTTCACCATTATTGGTAAAGTTCACAATACACAGATTGCTAGGATAATAATTTGAAAATTTCAAGCAAGTAAATGTGTAATTTATCATGTACTCATTCTTCATTTTAAGGCCCTTATGATGGAAATTGCCCATTTTCTTTTTTCTTTTTTTAAGTTCTTTTTTTATCCTTGATCTTCATTCCTACCCCAGAAAAAGGTATCTGAAAGCTTACTAAAATTTGGAAGGACTAATATTCTTTTTCTATTTTTTGCAGTTTTCTTTATTTCTGTAATAGATTCTTGAGATGGCATCAAAAAGGAAATTGCATGTTTAAGTGAGGTATCTGTGGGATAAGAGGGAAGAAATCAGTAAAATGGATGATTTGCAGATGGGATGGTGCTGGTTATATTTAGGTTATCTTTTCTTTCCATATTCTGAGTTTGTCCTTTAAGAATGTTTGGGCCAACACAAAAGGCTAAGCAGCTGCTGTTACCCCAGCAAGCTGTGCATTATGATCTTGAGGAAAGGAAGACAAGTAATTAAAAGAAATCTGGATGAGGCAGCTGATCAAGAAAGGAGAGAAACAAAAGCCCTCCCACTGTTCTCCCAAGTTAGTAGCAAGTAACTGGCTGTACTTTAACCTTTATCTGACCTGCCAAGGGCAAAGCCTAAGTTTTATTTTCTTAAAGCCCCAGAGGAGCTTTTCTGGAAGCTGTGTGGCTATTTCAAAGTTGGAAAAAATAATAGTTAGGTTCCTGTGGAAATTTATGGAAAGAAAACATTTTTCTTGACTTCCTTCTCAAAACCAGTGATTGATAGAGGGAGCATGGTTTGGGAACATACTTTGACAGCAAAGTGGCAAGAAATGAGTCTAGAAGGTAAGCAGGGGACAGAGACTTGAGCCTTTGTGTAGTTTGGATTCATTCTGAGCCCAGTAAGCAGCCATAGAGGATATCATCTGGCAAGTGATGAATAACTCTGTAAGCAGCAGCAATGTTTGCAAATCTGCCCCAGATGTCTTCACCATACAGCCCGAAATCAGGCCCTTTCCTTCCCCTTTGCTGCCTAACAAAACCTCAGGAATCCTTCAAGGTAAAGTTCAGTCTTCTTCAGTGAAGGAGGTCACTTGCAGATATATGGAAATGAGAGCGTGAAGCTGAAAGAGAGGTCAGTCCTGGAAATGCTTCCAAATCTTCTGCATAGTGGAGGAGTTGTAGCCGGCAGGTGGGCCCATTGTCCAGAGTAGATGCTGAAGAAAGAAGAATGCAAAGGAATGGTACAGGCAGTAGAGAGTTGGCGAGGGAATTCATAAGCGTGAAGAATTAGATTGGCCATGGCAAAGAGAGGCTGGCTGAGGTTGAGTGTCATGAATTCATGGAGGAAAATGTTCTAGTTGCAATAACTTTTTATCGTGGTACAAATATACATGGCATAAAATTTACCATTTTTGCTGTTTTTACGTGTACAGTCAGTTCTGTAGCATTAATACGTTCACATTGTTCTGCTACGGTCACCACCAGCCATCTCTAGAACTTTTTTCATCTTCCCTAACTGAAATTTTAGATCCAGTAAGATAATTGCTACAGTATTTTGTTCACACACAATGTCAACCTCAGCACCAGAACCCTGTGGGTAGACATTGTTGTGGTGCACACAGGGGAAGGAGCTGCGGTGCAGGACAAGCACCTGCTGGAGAAAGCAGCTGTAAAGAGTGACTCTGTTGTGAGATGGGTGAGGCAGGAGGACTGCGATAGGGTTGAGCAGAGAAGAGAAACGGATATGTAGTGTGTGTCCAGCATCATGTTAAGTGCTGTGTGTATGTTCTTTAATGAAGCTATTATGAGAGCTAAAGAAGACGTTGATTCCAGAGTTTAGGAAAGGGAGGAATCTAGGAGGTGGCAAGATGAGGATGGTAGAATTTGAAACCTCAGAATTAACTTGCTGCTAAAGTAAATGTGATTTCCTCAAGGAAATGCACAGCTCTTCCAAGGTAGGGTAGTCACTTGGTATGGATCAAGTGGAACCCAAAGAAGTTGTGCAAAAATAATAATGATCATAATTAAAGAAGAAACACTGTATTTATCAATTAACTTTGTTTCTCCTTTGAATGTAGATAATACCAACTACCTGGGATTAAGATAAAGGCTAAATGAGATAAAAAGCATGTCACTGAGCTCCTGAGTGGCAGTGTTTGTTTAGGGTCTGACTCTTGGTTTTGGCTCAGGTTATGATCTTGGAATCATGAAATTGAACCGTGCTTGGGCTCTGTGCTCAGCAGGGATCCGGCTTGAGATTCTCCCTCTCCCTCTGCCCCTTCCTCATACTTGCGTGCTCATGTGCTCTCTCTCAAGTAAATACATCTTTAAACAAACAAAAAAGCATGCCAGATGTGAAGGTGGACTGCAATAGAGGGAAAGGCCAAAAAGAGAGACCTATCACCCACTTACAGTGTGTTTGCTGTTGAGCTGTGTAGGCGAACATGTGAAATGAGTGGTGTGAGGGAGGAAATCCATAGTGGTAAAATCAGACAAACAATAAATTGGGATATGGAGATGAATTCCATAATTTACGTTAGAGAATAGTGTTTTTATTCTCTAGGATTATGCATTTTTACTTAGAGAATTATGACATTTCAGGTACAATGTTTCTTTTATATACCTAAAATATATAAGCTATCTCTATCCACATGCCAGAAGAAAGATGTGTAGCTTTCCATGGGCTTCCGAAGTAGAAGAGTAATGGAGTTGTATTAGAACCCAGAGTGAACAGTGCTGTAAGCTAAGATTATATTATCATCCATCTAGAAACTCTGGTCTGAGGGGTGCTGTCTACTTTAATACTGTGCTATGTGGTTGGGACTTTAAGCATCTAACTGTGGAATTAATAGAAAACATTTATATTACATATTGTTTTAAAGAATCTAGGTTCAGGGATAGTAGGCTTTCTTTGAAGATCTCTATAAAAATAATTTGGTACAAAATATTTAAACAACAGCATTTACCTGGCACATATTCAAAAATATGTAGGTCTTACTTCATTAAGTCTCAGACATGCAAAATGGAAATTATGCATCAGTTGGTTGGCTTTTTAAATTAAAATGTGTTTTTTTAGGCCAACAAAGGAATCATTTTAATATCAAATTGTTATTTGATTTTATTAGATTGTTGTTAGATGACTAAAGAGTGCAAAATGGGTTAAGATTTAGATTAGTTTGGGGGCACCTGGGTCGCTCAGTGGGTTCGGCCTCTGCCTTCAGCTCAGGTCATGATCTCAGGGTCCTGAGATCCAGTTCTCTGCTCAGCAGGGAGACTGCTTCCTCCTCTCTCTCTGCCTGCCTCTCTGCCTACTTGTGATCTCTGTCCATCAAATAAATAAGTAAAATCTTTAAAAAAAAAAAAGATTCAGATTAGTTTTGTTCTGTGATAATGGAGGTTGCCTCTCAGTTAAATAACATTAGAGAATGAGTATGAGGATTTTACTCCTTAGCTGATAATTGAAAGTCACAAGTACTTATTGTTGTATCTAAACAAACTAAAATACGAGTGTTCACTTGGTGTAACTGTCCTGTTATTTATTGCCAAAATACATTTATTAGTAAATAATTATTAAATCTACTTTTGCCATTAGTACATGGAAGTTTTCAATTACATGACAGATGATGTGCTGGATAGCTTTAAATAAAACTGCCAGGTCTAACAACTTAATCTACCACCTTTTTAAAAACATTGTAGATTAATAAATTTTGTTCAGGAAGTGCAAGTTGCATGGTAAAATTTTTGTTTTAAATCATTCCCATTAGAAATGGTAAGCTATTGAAAATAATAGAAGTAGGCTTTAACAGAAAAAGTAAACTAAGGTCAATATAATGAAAAAAAAAAACAAGTGGTTATGAAGTACCATCTGAATGTGCGGCAGAACTTTCTAAGTCCTTATTCAATCAATTTGTGAAGAACAACCTTTCTTTAAGGAGACACATAAGAACAGAGAGCCTGCCCGTTAGATCTTCAGGACATAGGGTATTTTATGAATAGCTGTGAGTTGTTTAGTATTGATTTTGGGTATTTTCAGGGCTGATATCTGTGACAAATAATCATAATAAATTAATGAAATGCCATACACTATTGTAAACTTCAATTTTCCCAAATGGACTTTATGTGAAACTAATTAGGTCACTTCTGAATTTAAGATTTTTTTAAATCACAGGAAACAGATACAATGAACCAGTGATTATCTTTGCTATTGATGGGAAAGGCAATGAATATACCCAAAATCATAGTTTTGGGTTTACAGTAATACCATTCATTTCATAGCCTGTTGCTTTTTATTTGCTTCTTAATTTTTAAAATTAGAGGATAATTTATATACAACAAAATTCACCCTCCTGAGGGTAGAATTGAGTTTTGACAATTGCATATGGTCATGTAACCACCACCACAATGAAGATCTAAAGCAGCCCTATCTCCTCCTAATATTCCATCATGCTCTTTAAAAAATTTTTTTTAAATTTATCATACCCTTTTGTAATCAGTCAGTCCCTCTCCCTACCACCTGCTGCTTCAGATTTATTTTCTGTCCCTATAGGCTTTCCTTTCCATAATGTCATATAGAGTCATGTATGTGTAGCCTTTTAAGTTGGCTTCTTTCTTTTTGTTTCAAGTTTTTATTTAAATTCTAATTAGTTGGGGTACCTGGGTGGCTCAGTTGGTTAAGCGTCTGCCTTTGGCTCAGGTCATGATTCCAGGGTCCTGGGATCTAGTCCCACATCCGGTTTCGTGCTCAGCAGGGAGCTTCCTTCTCCCTCTGCCTGCTACTCCCCCTGCTTGTGTGCGTGTTCTCTCTTTCTCTCTCTGACAAATAAATAAAATCTTTTTTAAAAATTCCAATTAGTTAACGTAGAGTGTAATATTGGCTTCAGGAGTAGAATTTAGTGATTCATTACTTACATATTACCCAGTGCTTATCACACGTGCCCTCCTTAATACCTATCATCCATTTAGCCCATTCCCCCCACCTCCCCTCCAGCAACCCTCAGTTTGTTCTTGATCTTTAAGACTCCATTTTATAGTTTGATCTGTCTTCTTTTTAAATCCCCCTTCCCCTATATCATCTATTTTGTTTCTAAAATTTCACATGAGTGAAATTATATGGTGTTTGTCTTTCTCTGACTTATTTCACTTAGCATAATACAGTCTAGCTCCATCCACATTGTTGTAAATGGCAAGATATAATTTTTTTGGTGGCTGAGTAATATTTCATATATGTTTGTATATACATATATATGTATCTGTGTGTATACACACACACAAACACACCCCCCCCCATCTTTTGCAGGGGCAGGGAAGGACAAAGGGAGAGAGAGAATCTTAAGCAGGTTCTATGCCCAGTGTGGAGCCTGAGGTGGGGCTGGATCTCAAAACCCTAAGATCATGACTTGAGCTGAATCGGATACTTAACCAACTGAGCCACCCCTTACTACATCTGCTCATCAATGGATGGACATTTGGGCTCTTTCCATAATTTGGCTATTGTTGATAATTCTACTATAAACATTGGGGTGCATGTGCCTTTTGAGTCAGCATTTTTGTATCCTTTGGGTAAATACCTAGTTGTGCAATTGCTGGGTCATAGGGTAGCTCTATTTTTATAAGTTGGCTTCTTTCTAATGCACATGTGAGTGTCCTTACGTGATTCCTTCTTATTGCTCAGTGTTATGCCATTGCATGGATTTACCACAGTTTGCTTATCCATTCACTAATTGAAGGATGAGTGGGTGTTTCCAGCTTTTGGTGACAATGAATAAAGCCCTGTAAGCATTCCTGTACAGATTTTTGTGTGAATGTAAGTATTCTTTTCACTTGGTTAAGTACCTTGGAGTGTGATTGCTAGGTCATGCAGAAGTACACGTTTAACTTTGTAAGAACCTTTCCTGGCTACTATTGGGGTAGCTTAGAATTTAGTACAAGTTTATGGTACATGCTGAATATAATCACAATTTACCATTTGTGGACAATAAGAGTCGGTGACAATAGTTATACTTTATTTTAATTACCACTTACTAGCTGCAAATCATGTCTTGATTTTCTGGCTTTCATCCATAAAACTTCAAAAGTGGATTGCATTATATCTTAATTTATTGTACAAAAGTGAATTTAGTTTCTTAAAGGTTGTCATTTTATTCGTGTTATTGGCCAAAATTTTCAACCTCTTGAAACTCATTTTCTCTTCTACAAAATGGGAATTACTATTTCCTACTTACCTGTATTATTCCTTTTACAGAAGAGTCTGTAAAATAGTGATAAATTATTAATACCTTACAGTGAGGATTTAATGAAATGCTGCATAGAAAGTGCCTAGCAGTACCTGGCACAAAATAAATACTAACTATAAAAAAAAGGAAAAGCTATTTATTTGTTTGAAAACCAAGCCTGAATTTACAATTTAAACATTGCTATCAAAGCTAAGAAAGCACAGAAGTTGGGACATTTTTATGACAGGGAAGTGTTCTGTTTTTTACATTACTGTAATTTGCCAAGGTTAAGTGGTCTTGGAATCAAATAGACAGTTTTCCTGCTGCAGTGAAATTCAAATCCATGGGTGGAGTTTGCAAAGGAAACAAAAGACAATTCACATTTCTTCTTTCTTTGACTCCTTCTCTCCATGTTTCTAATTATCTATTCTTTTTAGATCAGTTGTAAAACCTATTTCTTTTATTAAGAGTTAAGTTGATAACCCCCACTTCCTAATGAGCAGGTGGTGGTTACTGTGTCTCATTTGAACAAATACATAGCCCGTCATACCTCATCCTGAACATTGCCCTCCTGTCCAGACATTGAGTGTTTCCTAAGCAGGTGCAAGTGACCCAGAGCTTTAGGACTCAGTGAGTCAAGAGTCCAGACAGGCAAGTCTCTGCCCCATTAGCTCTCCAAGTGCGGTCCGTGACGTGCAGACCCAGACTGGCTGTGTCTGCATCACTTGGGAGCTCGTCAGAAAGGTAAATTCTGGAGCTCCACCACAGACTTCCTGAATTCAACTCTGGAGACGGGGTTAGGCAACATATGTCTTAAAACGCCATCCAGGTGATTTGATGCAACTGGAGGGTGACAGCGATTGTGTGTGGACATCTGAAGAGGGGATTAGAGAGATTATTTCCAACCATGAGAGTGATGTCTGTGTAACCTGTTACTTCATTGTGATTTTATAAATGTCTTCATTGATATTTTCTGGTATTTCAGGGGATCAGGAATTTTAAAGCACTTATTGAATGATATATACTTATAAAGATATACAAAATAAGTAATAAATATTATACCAGTTAAAAAGTATTCAGAAATCACCTATAAAATTTGTTTTCCTTAAGAAATCTGTGAGTAGTATTTACTCACCAAGCTCAATGAGCTGTGCTAAAATGGAAGGTCGAAGTGGCAGAATAACATTTGTGATCATTCAAAATGACATTTTTAACATCTGAAGCCTGTGAATCCTGGATTCTGTAACCTCTTCAGTCCAAGGCATGGACCCAGTTAAAGTGGAAACAAACAGTTTTCATGTTGGCTTTTTTAGAACATTACTAATAGTTAAGGAATTAGTCAGTTTATAAACCATCCTATTCCCAAGTGTATTTCTAGTTCACTCGGAGCTTCCATGTGCCTCCGTTGTTGTTTCTTTTACCATAATAAATAGAAGTCTCCCATCTTAAGATACTTGGCCTCATGAACAGCACTGCGGCAGCCCTTCCTCTGGGGGAGGTGTGGCATATTATGCATGAGATTGTCTGAGCTGTAAGGTCTAAGAATGCCCTGAAGTAAACAGTGTCCTGGTGGGGCTTCTGGCTTGCCTGTGTGTGATCTCCAGTCTACCAAAGGCTTTAAGCCAGAGTGAGATTTTATCACATGATCATTAAAAGAGTAAAGACAAATATTTTGTCAAATCTGAGTAGACTATCAGTATATGTGAAGTCATGTCCACTGATCAAGGTAAGTGGTTTCATTTTCTAGTGTATCTTTCTTATGTTTTTTTAGAGTGTGTGTGGTCATTTGATAATTGAGCATGCCGAGGGGCATACAAGTGGCAGAGTGTAGTTTTGTTTCAATTTTAAGAATAAGGTTCACTTTATTTTTCAACTTTAACATTAAAATATGTACTATGGCTCTTCCAACAGGCGTCTTCTGGGTTTGCAAAGTACAAATTTGTTTAAGTTCTGTTTCTCTGACTCATTCTTACTAACGTTAGAACAGTTTGAAAATTGAGTCAGTAAGGAGAGAAATGCAGAGAAAGAAAGAATTTTCTTTTTTCTTCCGTTTCTGGTGTGAACAAAGCTCACAGATGTTTACCACTGATCCTTTCCTAGAGCTATTGCATGGAGCAGCACTGTGGTCAAACAACCCCCCCCCCCCAACACACACACACCCGCCACCACCACCCCAGTCTGCTCGTTTTGGTAAAGTTCAGGGGACTGAGTGTTCTGGGTTTTTCATTTTAGATAACATTGTAGAGATAGGCATGGGGTATTTTTAAATTGTTAGTGGTATTGAGCCCCTGTTGTTTCTTCCAGTATTCTAGAGAGCATATATATGGGAAATTATTCAAAAAATGAAATTCTACTGTGTGGTAGAAATATAATCATGTGATAGGAAATTTCTGCTAAAAATATTTTTTAAGACTAAAATGGGTTGATTTTGTGCAGCTAATATTCCCTTTGTTTCTGCATGGACAGAATCCCTCCTAAAGAATACATCCATTGCTGAGCCAGGTGGGCTGCACCTTACAGCGGCCGGCCTGCCTAGCTACCAGGATTCTCTTCCCTCTGATGTCACTCCTTACTTCTCCCGGGCGGGCTCACTCGCGGGCTCACTCGGTGGGTTTGCACTGTGTGTGGAAGCCCGAGGGCAGGGTTGGTCGTAGCACTGCAGCAGGGAAGCTGAGGCTCCTTTCTGGAGCTGCACAGCCTTGGCTGGCTCTGCTCCCAGGTTCCCGTAGTCTAGAGAGGAAGGAGCCCAGTGGGTGCCTGCCCCTGGTCTCTCCATCATCTGGGTGGAAGCCTTCACTCCTTTGTGGGGGTTCTACTCTTCTTGTGTAAGTAAGTTCAGAGTTTGTGTCCTCTCTTCGTGGTTTACCAGCATATTCCAAATATGAAAATATTTTTTAAAGTGACAATAGGGAAGTATTTTCTTTCTTCGAGACTGAAGTTCCCTCTTTGCTTGAAATAGCTTCTGTCCCTTCTCATTCCATTGTCAAACAGTTAGGGGTGATTAGAGGGACTTGAAATTCCCTCCTGGAAGGCAACTCTTAAATAGAGAGAGAACTACTAGAATTTTCTGCTCCGAAGGACATCTCCCCATAGTGAGTGACCTGAAATGTAGGCTTAAGAAGCTACTTTTAAGGTTTTTAAACTGAAAGGACAGTAATAGAGCACTTCCTGTCCCCACCAGTGGTTTATTTTGTTGCTGTTATGTTGTCTAAGAAAACATTTTTTGCATGCATATTTAGTGTACATGTTATTTTGTAAAAGTTTTATCTCCTTTTAGCGACTGGAAGAACTTATCCTTTACAGAACCTGTACTTACAGGCAATCTCATATGGAATCTGAAAAGTGAAAAGTAATATGAGGAGCACTCAGTAGGAAGTATTATTTAATCTTTGCAGGGATGATAATATGGGCTTCATTTCGTAGTCATCCAAAATATATGTAACTTACACTGTGATCCAAGAGTAAGATTTAAACTTTCCCAGGTCTCCTTAGACACTAGAATACCATTCATTAAAATAAATAAATAAACACACCTTTTTTTTTTCTTTCTGCATTTAAGGCATTTAACTTTGAAATTGTCCCATAGGAGGAAAATAAGAAAAGAATGAAGATAAAATAAAATGTAACCATCGAGAAATGTTTCCTCTTAATAAGTTCTTGTAAAGCTTGATTTAAAGGGGACAGAAAGCCAATTCATGGATTAACGTGTGAGAATTATTTATGGGTTTATCCTTCATCCAGTTTCTTTCAAAATTCATCTGGATAATTGGAAATTGACCGGCATTTAAAAATTTAGAACCAGGAGTTAAATTCTGTGAACTATTATTTGCTATGCGATAATATATTTCTCAGAGTAATAACAATGATATGTTGCTGGGTCACATTACTGGGAAGTATGAAATCTATTTTGAATATAATGAAAAGTATATAAAGCTTGATTTTATATACTTTTACTTTATATACTTAAAAATGATTATTTTTGTGACTTTGCAAATATAAGCCCCCTAATGACTATTGAACTGGTGAAGTTACCGATTTATAAAGAATATCACCAGTTTTTCTCTTTTAACATTGCCCAACAAAAATTTTTTTTCTTGATTTACTTCCGTCAGGTTTGCTAACTTAGAATGGAAAATAGCAAAATACAGAATGAAATGATTAGCAAAGAAGATATTTTTTGTATTTCTTTATTCTAAAATTCACTAACTTATTTAGATACAGGACAATGTTAAGGAGACATGCTTAGGGATGGAGAATATAACTGTACAGTAGTTCCCCTTCACCCAGGGTTTCACAAGCAGATGATCCTTCTTCTGATGTGTCGTCAGAAGGTCAGTAGTAGCCTAACAGTACGTCACAATAACTGTGTCATTCACCTCCCATCAGCTTATCATGCAGACGTTTTATCATTCCACATCATCACAAGAAGAAGGGTGAATATGGAGCAATAAGATACTTTGAGAGACAGAGTAAGTGCAGTCACATAACTTAGCATAGTATGTTATAATTGTTATTATTGCTAATCGTTTGTCTGTGCCTAATGTATCAAATAAATCTAATCATAGGTATGTATGTATAGGAAAAAGAGTAAATATAGACTTCAGTACCATTTGCAGTTTTAGGCATCCACCTAAGGTCTTAACATCCTCTGTGGATAAGGTTGGGGGTGGGGCAAGGAACTAATGTATTCACTAGACCCAATTCTTTTTTTTTTTTTTTTTTTAAGATTTTATTTTATTTATTTGACAGAGTGAGAGAGCACAAGCAGGGGGAGAAGCAGACAGAGAGAGAGGGAGAGGCAGGCTCCCACTGAGCAAGGAGCCCAGGACCGTGGGATTCCAAGGTCCCAGACCTGAGTTGAAGGCAGATGCTTACCTGACTGAGCCACCCAGGCGCCCCTCACTAGACCCAGTTCTAAAAACCTTCCAATATTCCTGCCTTCAAGGAAGTTTAAGTATGTCTCTACCCAGACACAGGTAAAAGCAGTGACTATGCCTGACAAATATAATAATATAGATACAAAATATGTGTTTGGAGAACAGAAAAGGAGGAACAGCTGACTGATTAAAGGAAATTTCCTCAAAAAGGTAACATTTGAACTAGAGTAATATGATAAAAGACTTTCAAGCTAAGGGAACCCCAACATAGGCAAAAAATACAGAGACCTAGGAAAAGAATATAATTATGTTATTGAAGGTAGAGTGCTGGGTTGTGTATGGCTGTGAGTAGATAGACATGAAACCTTTATGGGTAAATGTCTAATGCTAAGATGTCTGATAGTGAAGAGCCTTTTATGCAAATTAGAGTTTTTTCCATGGGTCTTGCAATTCTGTTAAAGGATTTTAAGCTAGGGGAGGAATAAGATTGGTTATACCATGGAATGAATAAATAAATTTGGTCTTTGTAGGAACAATCCTCTTTAGACGTAAGTAAACATGACACATATAATGCAATTTTAAAATTCAGAACTAGAAAAGTGGTTATATATGGTGAATTGGCTTACTTTTCTTCCTTCCTCTATCAGCCGGGGTTGGGGGGGCAGAAATAATAGAAAAACTAGATGGAATATTTGCTTTTTAAGTTTTCATGACTGAAACAATCCCCTACACTGTTAGAAGCTGAACACACAATGCTATTGTGCTCTGCTCTAGAACCCAGCCAGGGAAAAATACAAGGCCGCGAGGCCTGCTGGTCTGATTACATAGCAGGGAAAGCAAAATCTAACTTGTTAAGCTGTTAAATATTACATATTTAGTAAAATGGGATTTATATTAATGTTTGTGTTAAAAGAAAGGGTAATAAAATTAAAAAAAAAAAAAAAAGTGGGGTGGGATAGATTAAAGACGGTCTCCAAACCTTTTTGTGGAAAGCCACCTACCTTGTCAGAGTTTTTAAAAATTGCCACTCTTCAAATAGAAGTGTTGAGGTCTACGTACTACCCACCTGTGACACATAGCCAATCAATGATAATACAGCAGTAAAAATTTCTCTCATTTATAAAGGTAAGTAACTTTCTCATAGTCACAAAAGTAAATAATCACGTCAGAACTTTGGCCTTTTACTAATCTACCCTCTTTTCTCTTAGGAAAAAAATGCCCTTCCCAGATAAATATTAGCCTTGTTTCCCACAGTAGGTCTGGCTGGTGTCCTGGACTATAGTGATTGTTAGTGTGTTTAACCAAGTAACTTTCAGGATGAAGGACTTGCTGGCCCTGAGGAGCTTTTCCTATTTTGTAGGGGCTGGTTTTTTGTTGTTGTTTTTTTTTTTTTTTTTTAAGATTTTTATTTATTTATTTGAGAGAGAGAGAGAGAAAGAACACAAGCAGGGAGAAAGGGAAGGAAGAAAGAGAAGCAGACTCCTCACAGAGCAGAGAGCCCGATGCAGGTCTCAGTCCCAAGACCTGGGACCATAAACTGAACTAAAGGCAGACACTTAACCAATTGAGCCACCCAGGTGCCCTGCTAGAGTTCATTTTTACCCATGATTGCTGTGAAACTAAATTTAGGTTTGAAAACTGAATGAACAGTGTCAATAACTGCAAAATGAAGTGTAAGAAGACAGTGGGCTGAGAAGTAGAAGTTTGCCAGTAATTTTAAGGAGGCACTGTGAAGTAGGCAGAAGCTTACAGACACTAGTTAATAAAGAGTGTTAGTCTGGAAGGTTTTAGCTGCTGGAAATCGAGTTTAGAGAAATCAAGTTCAGTAAAGCAGGTACAGAATTGAAATAAGCAAAGTCAAGAAGGATTTGGTTATGAAAATGATTTTGTGTGTGTGTGAAGAGAAACAGTAGTCAGTTTTTGGTTGCTTATGATGAAGATAATTAACAATTCTGTTTGGTCTTAGCAACATCCTTGTCAAACCTTATGCAACACTGGCCAGTTTGATTTTCTTCTTTCTGGATCTGCAGATAAATTTATTGTGAATAAATGGAAAATAGTTTGGCAGTGGGTAGAAGGAAGAAAAGCCAAGATTCTGGTTAATTTATAAACCAGACATCTTGAATAAATGAGTTGGCTATAGCTCTTAGAAAAAAACAACTTTATTTTGCCCTTCAAGTTCTTTTCTTACATCTGTTTTTATTCCTTTCAGAGTTTTTGAAGTCAATAAAGTTTTTTAATTTTATTGTTTCAGAAGTCTCCTTTCATAGCAGGGCTTTCCATACTTGGCCAGAATAATCTCCCTCTTTTGAATTCTCAAGCTTCTGATTGATACCTTTTCAAATATACAGAGGATGTCTAGATTTTTGGCGTTTTGTGGTATTTTAGAGAGAGCATGTGCATGCACACAGATGGGGAAGAGGGAGAGAGAATCTCAAGGAGACTCCATGCTGAGCACAGAGCCCATCATGGGGCTCGATCCCATGACCCCGAGATCACCACCCAGACTGAAACCAAGAGTCAGATGCTCAACTGACTGTGTCACCGAGGTGCCCCTCAGTAGTAGATTCTAAAATCAGATAATTTACTTTATCTACCATATAGCAAAGAGGGCCTCATTCCTTAGATTAAATTTTGGGTTTACCTTAAATAGCCAGTTGATGCTGTGAACCTAAAAAATTCATTTCATACAGCTTACAGTGAAAATACTAATTTGATCTATGCCTGTTATGATATCAGAAACAGTGGATCTCAACCTTGACTATGCCTTGCAATCACTTCAAAACAGATACCGTGGGACACCTGGTGGCTCACTTGATTGAGTGTCTCCCTTCAGCTTCGGTCTTGATCCCAGAGTCCTGGGATCAAGCCCCAAGTGAGGCTCCCTGCCCAGCAGGGAGTCTTCTCTCCCTCTGCCCCTCCCCTGCACTTGCTCTCACTCGCTCTCAAATAAACAAAATCTTTAAAAAAATACAAAAATAAAACATAGATACCTGGCACCCCTCCCAATGATTTCATTGACTTGGGATGCAGTGCAGGTATTGCAGGTTTTATTTTTTAAAGCTCCAAAGATGATTCATGGGTGAGCGCGATTGACCAAGAGCATGACCTATTGATTTATTAGTTCAACATGCTGTAGATAACTGGAGAATATAATTTTTACTAAAAATACTAGGAAGGCAACTGAATTAATAACATAGTAAGCATGTGGTATTTAGACCAATAAGAAAGTAAAGATCATACCATGTAGCACTATTAGGTTACCCCAAAGTCATTTGTAAGCCCAGATGTGCTAGATGAACTATGTTAGATCAACTGTGCCATGATGCCATTAATGAGTTTCCTGAAACCTAGAAGTTTTTACTCAAAGAGGTCACATGTCTAGCTGGGGACAGAACCAAGAGTGGTTCTGGAAAATTATAGTGCTAACGTAACACAGTGTATACGAATAATAGTGTTATCATACAGCACTTACACCACTAATCCATAGTTTGTTGACTTGAGTATTTAGATCAAGGTCTGGAAACCTTTTCTGCGAAGGGACAGATCATATGTATTTTAGGCTTTGCAGAACACAGGGTTTCTGTCACAGCTACTCTTTTCTGCCAATTTAGTGAGAAGGCATCACACACAGTATGTAAAAGAATGAGTGTGGCTATATTTCAGAAAAATTTTATTGACAAAAATAAGTGATGGACCAGATTTGCTCTGTGAGCTGTGGATTGTAGACCTTGAGTTCAGGTTTATTTTAATTTTCCCACTGAGGGACCTGTGGGCTCTAGCTTGTAGCCCCCTGATTCAGGGGCATTTTAAACTTCTAGTTGAGAGCAGGGTGAGAATCCTGGTGACCCTAAACACTGATAACTCCACTGGTACTCATTGATCCTGTTTCGGTGGCCTCTCTTTCAAGGTGCTAAGTACACACTTATTGAATTAATGTATACATGCAACTTTTAAACTTTTTTCTATTATCTTCAACCAACCTGTGTAACCAGTCTCCCAGTCAGGGAAAAAGTTGGCACATATACCAGCTAGGGAGAAGAAATGCGCTTCTGTTCTTTGAAGTCTGTGGCAGGCTGTAATTGCTGGGTTTGGTAGAATTCTCGAAGTGAATAGGGATCTGATTTGCTCTGAGGACATTTATTATCCTAATTTCTTAGAGCAGATTCTAAGACTTTATTTCTAAAAAGGCATTCTTTTCTTTTTTAAAAATTTAAATTCACGTTAGTTAACATAGTGTATTATTAGTTCAGGGTAGAATTTAGTGATTCATCACTTGCATGTAACACCCAGTGTTCATTATATCCAGTGCCCTCCTCATTGCCCATCACCCATTTAGCCCATCCCCCCCACCTCCCCTCCAGCAACCGTCAGTTTGTTTCCTGTAGTTAAGAGGCTCTTATGGTTGGCCTCCTGTGTTTTTATTTTTCCTTCCCTTCCCCCATGTTTATTAGTTTTGTTTCTTAAATTCCACATATGAGTGAAATCATGGTATTTGTCTTTCTTCTCTAACTTATTTTGCTTAGCATAATACTCTTAAAAAGTATTTCTTAAACTTGGTTTTGTAATAACTAGGGTGTTGTTAGTGATTAAAGAGTATGTTTAGTTTCTCAGAACAATATTTCAATTCATTTGGATTTAAGATCTCTATCATGCTTGTATGTGGTGAGTGGAGACTTTGGCAAAACAGAGCAAATACTGGAAATCGCACTTCAGATCATGAGTCCATTCGCAGTACAAAATACAAATGGCCTGACCCTAGTTGTGGTGGAAATTTAAAGCCCTGGTGTGACTCTTGGCTTTACCACTATTTACCAACCTTACTAGAACTTGGAGATCTCTGTCCTACATGCTTCTGTCGATGCTGAAGATCGACAGTGGTGAGATCTGTGGGAAAGTGCTTCATGAGCTCTTTCCTAGTCTCTCTTTGTAGAGTCTGAGTCGACTGTAGTAGGAACCACAGAGCACCCCCAAGCTGACTAGGACTGCAGTGTCATGGAGGGAACCTGAAAGATATGTCCACTGGTACTCAAAATGTGTAAAAGTATATAATGGAGTGGGCTTCTTGGCCTCAGTAGAAGATGAGAAATCTCAAAAATTGAAGGCCAAGTGAGAAGAAGGTCAAAGCAGGTTAGAGGCAGAGAAGTCTGTCTTGATCTGTTTAGATACCCCAAATCAAAATACACATTCTTTTTTTTTTTTTTTTAAGATTTTATTTATTTATTTGATACAGACAGAGATCACAAGTAGGCAGAGAGGAGGAAGCAGGCTCCCTGCTGAGCAGAGAGCCCAATGCGGGGCTCCATCCCAGGGTTCTGGGATCATGACCTGAGCCGAAGGCAGAGGCTTTAACCCACTGAGCCACCCAGGCGCCCCTTAAGTGGGATTTCTTGAACCTCCTGGCTACCCAACGTTGACTGAAACGGAGGCACAGGATCAAGGCAAGTGGCTGGAATATAACAGATGCAATTACTTGATGATCTTCTAAGTGACAGCCAAAGAATTATACACTGGAGTCCTTATCCAGAGTGTTTACAAACTGTGTGTGGATGTGACCTCTCACATTAGCCTAGTCACTTAACCTCCACTACCTCCATTTATCACTGCCTCCATTTACCACCTTCATAAATGACACAACAGTGCCTGCCTCATTAGATTCTTGAGAGGAATTAATGAAATGATGCATATAAAGTGCCTCACATTCTGCATACTTGGCTCAGAATAAACAATAAACAATGTTGTGGTTTTTTTTTTTTTTTACTACTGTGGTTAACAGTATCTGTTGTATACTGTGTAAGTTTTAAAGCATTAGGAAATCCCAAATTATGATTGTTAATATTTTTGTGATATTTAGGGAAACAACCTGTGTATGTTGCTGAAGGATATGTATCTTGACATCAATGCATCCCTGTCTGAAGCTATGCATTGTACTGCATTTATCCAAATGCTTCTTCCTGTCTAGAGAACAAATCAGTTGAGAAAAGGCCATTTTGAATACTAGTTTTTTTCAGGGAGCATAAGCCTATTCTAATTCCCTGTTGGAATTTTGGGTTATAAGTCTTCAGGAGGAAGTCAAGCTTCCTATCAAATGCATTGTTTTGCCTGATCTTGGGATTTAAACCCCAGGGAGTTCACAGCAAAGGAGCAGTTGGATCTGTTTGTGACTCAGCAGTAAAGGCGAGTGATGTGCTTTTATACTCAGGGGTCTTAGGATATTTTTCTCAATGAAGTAAAACTGTCCATAGTATTCTATGTATTGCTGTTCTCTGCATGGTTAATTATTGTAATACTTTACATCCTATTTTATAGCCACTTTGAAGGGGAAAAAGTCCCTTTGGAGATTTTTCTGTGTTTGCTAAGTTTCAAGTCTGCTAGGCTGTGAGAGTTTCCAGGTGAGAGGAGGAGACGGTGGAGAGACAGTGGACTAGCAGAATTAGAGAACTGTGATCTCACCTGGGCTCTAAAACTTGAGTTTTAGATTACAGAACTCAAATATCCAGGGCCTGGTGCTAGTGCTGCTTTTTTGGTCAGCACATTGTGTTGTGGGATTGGGCAGCCACAAAGCTGGGGGCAGCAGCATCACCTCAAGAGCCAAGGGCAGCTTAGAGTTTCAGCTCAATTTGAGTCAAGGTCATGAGTGCAGCCAAAATGAGGGCGAGGTCAGAAACAGATGCCAGTAGCAGAGATGGGGAAGTGGGGGGGAATAGCCAAGCCTATAGCTGTCAGAAGGCAGGAAGGATCCTAGGGCCACTTTTCCAAAAAATATGTTCCAAGACACATTAGGATGTTGTCTTGTAATCTATGATGGCAGGTTTTCCTGGACATATAGTGGGTTCGAAGTCAAACGGGTTTTTCTACTTTAGGGCTTATTGTAGCCTCTAACATACCCAGTGGTATCATGCAAATACAAGGTAAAACTGTAAAATTTAGCAGGTCACTAGTATGTCACACAGAATCATTGTTTGTGATGGGGGTAGTGGGAGATGGAGTGGACAAGAGGGTTGGGGGGGGGGGTGAGAGATGCTGTTGGCAGAGTAGAGTTTCCCAGAACACACTTTGGGAGAGGCTGCCCTAGGGTATGTGGCATGTGCTGTGAAGTTTGCTGTGGCTTTTCACCTGGGCTCTTGAGTGGACAGCTTGAACCCTGTGGAGTCCTGAAGGAACCTGCAAATACCCACAAATTTTCCCCAGGCTCTCAATAACTGTTCTTGTTTCATCTCTCTAGCCTCATCACTTAACTAATAATTGTTATTGCTATTAATAAAATTAAGGAAATTAGTCATATAAAAAAGGTTAAGTGTTTTAACCCGTAGTTACTGAGACCAAAAACAACAACAACAAAATGGGTCAGAACTTTTGTACCGTTGGCCCTGCCTCAGGCATATAGGTCTACCCTGCTCCCTTAAAAGGCAACAAAAAACACTTTTTTTAAGGTTTCAAAGGGAATACATTTGAAAAATTTAACAATGAGTTTGAAAAATGAGGCATATGGCGTATTTAGGGATGAACTTAATGAATATCAGGGCATACTGTTCATTCAAGCATTTCCACAGGCTTCTGGAACTGAACACGCAACTGTATCCTTGCATGCTTACTTAAAATGAAAGGCACTGTTTCCTTGTCACATTAGCCAGGAACCTAAGCAAACATCATCTTACTCTTCTCTGTCCATCTCTTCTTCAGCCAGGCCCCTCCCTGCCGCCCTCAGGATGTCTCACCAGGCACTCGTCTCCTCTCTTCATCCTCTGCCATGGGCATGGTGCCAGTGCTTAGCCTACGCTAGACCAGGGCAGGTAGCAGGGGGATGAGGGAACTGGGGGAAGGCGAGCATTCCAGATACCCATGGATTTGCACATACCTCTTCTCTCGTGTAAATCATGAGTTACATGAGGGTGCAGATTATGGCTTATTTGGTCTCTTGTCCCCAGTAGTTAGCAGAGTCCTGGGGCATTTTTAATTAGGGAGTTACTGGTACATTTAAGTAGACAGAAAGAAAAAGCAAAGAATGAAATGAAGTAGGAACTTGATAGGGTCTGTTAATCCCTTTGTGGCTGATTATTAGATATTTTCATTGCTGACAGAATAGTTTGTATTTTGGAGGCATAAAGACAAGACCTGCTAAAATTGAATACCAAACTTCTTTAAGTGGTCACAAGTACTTATCTGTGCTTTTCAGAAAATTGTCAGATTCACTGTCAAATTTTCAGAGTCATTGTCAAAACGGCAGTTACGATTAATGTCCAATGGAGGAAAATTGAAAAAGGTTTATGGAGTCCAGGACATGGTAAAGGGTGAAGGATAATGATTAAATCATTTGAGATTTAAAAAAAAAAAATCATTTGAGATTGAAATTATCTGCAGTAAATTCTCTATAGCAAATATCAGACCTCATTTTATCATTACAGATGCTGTTACCTTTATTGAATAAAGATTCATGTTTGTAGCAGGCCATGTGCTTATTAACTAATTATTAATTTGCAGAAGGGTCATTATGTGACTTGAATTGAACCAAAGTGGTTTATTGGGCCTCCTAGAAGTAGCAGAGGGGCTGGGTACTGAAGCACATGACAGGTGCTGAGAAACTAAGCCAGTATGAGCAAGTGCTAGGTGGTAAATCGAAAGTTGGGCAGTGGTCAGGGCAAATACAAGCAAGGCAGGGAGAGAAGGAGGCAAGCGAGGAGGGCCCGAGGAAGCTGGAGGGAGGAGAGAGGGAAGGATCTGGTTCCCTGATCCACTACCCTGACATCCTATAGCACTGAGTATTCAAGGGGAGGGAGAAATTCTCCTTTGTCTAGGGTTCTTCTAGCTGGACTAACAATTAAATTTACATGAGACAGATTAACTGGAGAAAAAGCCACACCTTTATATGTGTGTATGGAGGCCCAATTATAAAATTGAGACCTAAAAGGATGAGCAAGGCAGGCAGGTTTTATACTTTTGGGCAAGGAGACAATAGTGAGAAATTGACAGGACAAGGAAAACGTTAGAATTCCCTACTAGCCAAAGCTCCCAAACAGAACTTGGGCTGAGGTTGTAGATTAGTAAGAAGTCACCAGGGTGGTTTATGCAGCCTCTCCACTCTAAATTCCCTATCTCTATAATAAATATATCTCTACCTCCTGGAACAGGGAGAGATATCTTCCACATAGAAGCTATATTTTCTGCTTTCAAGAAGACAAAGGAGGATCTGAGTGTCCTTGTACAAACTGTCTGTTAAGTAATTTTTATTTGAAATAATCAGCTTATGCAGAGTGTTTAGATAAATCTAGGTCCCAGTTTAATCCACCTGGTTACTTCTTACTTTGCAGTAAGAAGCAACTAAGAAATGGGTGTAATTATAAATTGAAAACAACTGATCAGATAAAGCACAGCACCTCTTCTAACTCTAGGTGGTGAAAACTAGAACCACCCTTTGCAAGGAGGCAAAAAGAAACACATACTTGATTGTGGTTTCTGTTTACTCCCACCTTCCGCTCTAGTCAAGGCGACAGACAGAATGATCTTTGTGCTTTAAATAGCCAGAGCTTTCTGTAATCTTGACCGACAGTCTCAGTTGAATATAACAAAAAAATGAACCTCCATCAGTGCATGATTTAGGGGTGGAAGAACTACCTCTTGCTCCCTTCCTGATGCAGAGGGGTGCTGGAGGAAGTTCAGTCTCTACAATCATACCATGCCAAGGGCACAGCAGAGCAATCCCAGCACCGATACAGAAGTCATCATGGAATGTGTACTTTCAACACGTCTATACAGGAATTCATGGGACCTAACAAATGGTGACACTGAAAGGGGGAAACAGATTCAGAAGCCTAGCACCAACATTTAAATTGTAGTGGTAAAATGTAGTCAGCAACATAACAGGCACTCTGGTCCTGGGCCTCATGCTACTCAAAACTGGAATTTTGACAAGCTTCGTGCAGTTTGTTTCAGTTCATCTAACAGAATTCTAACTTTTAAGGGAGCAGACAATAGCATTCTTTAGAAATGTTATCATTTTCATTCCTTATGCATAACAAAAAAAGAAAAAAACGCTCAGTAAATAATTATGGAGCGTATTTCAGGAACATAAATATTTCTCTTTTGAAAGCATTATTTCTGTGTCTTTAAAGGCTGTACATTTCTTTCATCTCATTGCATTCATGCAATGTTGCATTTGATTAGGAAAAATGCAGTAGTCAACAGTTGCCTTTTTATACATTTGGGCTCATCCAACTATGGGACCTTGAAAATATCGACTGTCTACAGTTACCTACCTTCAAGGCTTATTTTAAATTCATACTGCTTTTGAACTTTAAAGACATCAAGCTATCTGCTTTCTCTGATAGTATAAAGTTCTGTAATTTTAGGTAGCATCATCTGATGAGGTCTGAAATATTGGCAGCCTACATTGCCCATTAGTGATTCTAGTAAATGTAAACAAAATTTACAGATTATGATGGATGGAAGCATTTGAGTCAGTTGCTGAGATTTTTAGCTGCTGCTGTTTTTATCAAGACATCTGGATAGTTACACAATTCCAGATGTTTAGAAATCTGCGGGGTTGTGAGAAACATTACTTGAGTAAAAGGTTTTTCCTAGATACTTAGAATTTGTGTAGAAGTAAACTTGAATGTTTTAAAACTTAGATAAGAATGGAAATGTTTGAAATTTCATGTAGAATTGGTCTCTCAAATAGTTATATGTACTTATTATTGAAATTTAGAAAACATCTCTCATGGGGATGCCTGGGTATCTGAGTTTGTTAAGCATCTGCCTTTGGCTCAGGTCATGATCCCAGGGTCCTGGGATCGAGTTCTGCATTGGGCTCCTTGCTTTGCAGGGATCCTGCTTCTCCCTCTTCCTGCAACTCTCTGTGCTTGTGCTCTGTCTCTCTCTCTCAGATAAACAAAATAAAATAAAATAAATTTTTAAAAACAAAACGCAACAAAACCCTCTCATGAAAGGCAAATGAAGGTAGGCAAATGAAGAGAAACTTGCCTAACATCTCTAGAGTTCATTTGTTCAAAACTATTTATTGAGCATTTACTGTGTGGCAAGTGATATCAGAACAAAGGTCACTGCTTTCTCAGAGCTGACATTCTAACCAGGGGTCACAGATAATAAGTATGGTATTGATTTAATTTTATTAAAGTATAATTGATATACAACATACTAGTTTTAGGTATACAGCATAACTCAATATTTGTATACATTGCAAAATGTATACAAATATACATTTGTAATATGTATATACATTTGTAATATGCAAATATACATATGTAATATACATATTACAAATGTAAGTCTAGTTACCATCCCTCACCAAAGTTACAATTTTCTTTCTTGTGATAAGAACTTAAGTTTGCAGTACATTATTGTCTGTAGTCACCATGGTGTGCATTACAATCCCATGACTTATTTTAGATCTCTAAGCTTATACCTCTTGAATCTCTTCACCCTTTTAGTCCACCACCCTAGCCCTTTTCCCTCTGGCAGCCACCAATCTGTTGTTCTCTATGTATGTATTAGATCCCACAGATAAATGAAATCATATAGTAATTATCTTTGACTTATTTCACTTAGTATAATACCTTCAAGGTCCATCATGTTGTCACGATTGTCAAGATTTCATTTTTTAAAATGAGGACTATATTCCATTGTGTGTGTGTGTGTGTGTGTGTGTGTGTGTATTTATCCATTCACCCAATGAAGAACACTTAGGTTTTTTGCATGTTTTGGCTATTGTAAATAATCCATTCTGAGTTTCATTCTTTTGCATGTGTCTGTACAGTTTTCCCAACACCATTTATTGAAGAGAGTGTCCTTTTTTCATTGTATATTCTTGGTTCCTTTGTCGTAAATTAATTGACAGTACATGCATGAGTTTATTTCTGGGCTCTGCATTCTGTTCCATTGATCTATGTGTCTTGTTTTTATGCCAATACTATGCTGTTTTGATTCCTATAGCTTTGTAATACAGTTTGAAATCAGGGAATGGTATGCTTCCATCTTTGTTCCTCTTTTTTAAGATGGCTTTGTCTCTTCAGGGTCTCTTTTGGTTCCATACAAATTTTAGGATTGATTGTTCTTATTCTGTGAGAAATACCATTGGATAATTTGATAGGAATTGCATTGAATCTATAGATTATTTTGGGTAGATGGACATTTTAACTATTAATTTCTTTAATCCATGAACACAAAATAACTTTCCATTTGTTGGTATCTTTTTCTATTTCTTTCATCAGTGCCTTACAGTTTTCAGTGAACAAATCTTTCACTTCCTTGGTCCAGCTTCTTACTGTTTTATTCTTTTTGATGCAAATATAAATTTCTTAATCTCTCTTTCTGATAGTTTGGTGTTACTGTTTAAAAATGTAGCAGATTTTTGTGTATTAATTTGTTTATTCTAACAGTTTTTTGGAAGCCTTCAGGGTTTTCTATATATAATAAAACCATGTATCCAGATAGTGACACTTTGACTTGTTCCTCTCCAGTTTGTATGTCTCATTTTTTTTTCCTGCCTAATTGCTCTGACTAGGACTTCCAATACCAAACTGAATAAAGCTAGCAAGAGTCGGCATCTGTGTCTTGTGCCTGATTTTAAAGAAAAGCTTTTAGCTTTTCTCCATTGAGTATGACATAGGTGTGGATTTGTCATATGCGGCCTTTATTATATTGAGACACATTTCATCTATACCCATTTTGTTGACAGCTTTTATCATAAATAGATGTTGAATTTTGTCAATTGTTTTTTTTTTTTTTCATCTATTAAGATTATCATAGTGACTTTAACTTTCATTTTGTTAATGTGCTATATCACATTGATCGGTTTGCAAATGTTGAACCATCCTTGTATTCCTGGATAAATCCCACTTGATCATAGATAGCGTATGATCCTTTTAATGTATTGTTGAATTCAGTTTGCTAATACTTTTAGGGATTTTTGCATCTACGTTCATCAGGGATAATGGACGGTAATTGTGTGTGTGTGTGTGTGTGTGTGTGTGTGTGTTGTCATTGTCTGGTTTTGGTGTCAGGGTTATGCTGGCCTCATAATAAGTCTGGGAACGTTTCCTCCTTGTTGTTTAGTTTGTTGTTGTTGTTTTTGTTCTTTGTTTTTTGTTTTTGTTTTTGAATAGCGGGGGAAGAATAGGTATTAAGTCTTATTTGAATGTTTGATAGAATTCACCACTAACACTTTCTTGTTCTGAATTCTTGATTGTTGGGAGTTTTTTTTTTTTATTATTATCATTATTGATTCAGTTTTCCTACTAGTGATTGGCCTATTCAGTCTTAGAAGATTGTATGTTTTTTTGTGATTTATCCATTTCTTCTAAGTTGTACTATTTAGGGTGAATAATTGTTCATAGTAGTCTCTTATGATCCTTTATACTTCTTTGGTGACAGTTATAACTTCTCTTTCATTTCTGGTTTCATTTATTTGAGCCCTCTTTTTTTTAGTCTAGCTAAAGCTTAGTCAATTTTATTTCTTAGATACGGTTCTTAGTTTCATTGTGCTTTATTTATTTTAGTTTCTATTTCATTTCTTTTCACCCTGATATTTATTATTCCCTTTCTTCTAACTTGGGATTTTTTTCCTTTTTCTGGTTCCATTAAGTGCAAAGTTAGATTGTTTATTTGAGATATTTCCTGTTTCTTGAGGTAGGCATGTGTCTCTATAACCTCTTTTATCCCATTGATTTGGGTATGTTATATTTCCATTTATATTTGTCTCATGATATTTTTTAATTTCTCCTTTGATTTCTTTGTTGACCCATTGGTTGTTTATTGTCATGTTGCTTAATCTCATATTTTTTATTTTTTCAGTTTTCCTCTTTTTTATAAATCTTTTTTTTTTTTTTAAGATTTTATTTATTTATTTGACAGGGAGAAATCACAAGTAGATGGAGAGGCAGGCAGAGAGAGAGAGAGAGGGAAGCAGGCTCCCTGCTGAGCAGAGAGCCCGATGCGGGACTCGATCCCAGGACCCTGAGATCATGACCTGAGCCGAAGGCAGCGGCTTAACCCACTGAGCCACCCAGGCGCCCCTCAGTTTTCCTCTTTTAATTGATTTCTTGTTTCATGCTATTATAGTTGGAAAAGATGTTTGATCTAACTTGAGTGTTCTTAAATATATTGAGACTTGTTTTGTGGCTTAACATGTGATCTATCCTGGGGAATGTTCCGTATGCATTTGAAAAGAGTGTGTATTCTGTATATAACTGTTAAGTCCATCTGGTCTAATATGTTGTATAAGGCTGATGTCTCCTTATTGATTTTCTGTCTGAATGATCTATTCATTGAGCTAAGTGGGATGATAAAGTCCCCTACCGCTATTGTTTTGCTGTCAATTTCTCCCTTTATGTCTGCTAATATTTGTTTTATATATTTAGGTGCTCCTGTGTTGAGTGCAGGAATATTTATAGAAATTATATCCTCTTGCTGGATTGACCCCTTTGTTGTTATGTAATATCCATCTTTGTCATTTTTACAGTCTTTGGCTTTCTTTTAGCTTGCACTTACATGCAATGACTTTTTCCATTCCTTCACTTTCAGTCTGTGTCCTTACATCTGAAATGAATCTCTTGTAAGTAGCATTTAGGTGAGTCTTATATTTTCAATGCATTTAGCCATGGAATTTAGTCCATTTTTTTGAACCTAATTATTGATAGGTGTGCACTTACAGCCATTTTGTTAATTGTTTTTCTGGCTGTGTTGTAGTTCCTCTGTTTCTTCTTTTCTTCCCTTTTGGTTTGAGGACTTTCTAAAGTATTATGATTAGATCCCTGTTTTGTTATCTTTTGTGTATCTACTATAGATTTTGGCTTTGTGGTTACCATGAGGCTCACATATAACAGACTACATATATTATATATATAGTATATATATTCTAACTATATATATTTGTCTAATATATAGAGAGATTTGTGAGATTTTTTTATTATTAAAATGAAGTTTATCTAGTCTAGATTCTCTTAAAAAATGGTACCAGAAGTGAAATTATACCTTTTTCTTTTGCATATTTAAAAATTTTTTGAGAGGCACATAGCAATTTCCCAACAATGCATTCATCCCTGTGAAGAAAACACATCCGGTTTACAACCAAGTAGCTGGATACAAAACAATCATTTAGGAGAGGGATTTAAGGTTAACTTGCAAATTATCAGTAATGTCAACATACCATGATAAACAAGAATTGAATTGAACACTAGAGGAAAGGTGTCAGGTTAAGCAGAAAAATGGTTTGAGGAGATTGTATTAAGAAAAACAGTAAGAAAAAACTTGGGGCGCCTGCGTGGCTCAGTCAATTAAGTGTTTGACTCTTGATTCCAGCGCGGGTCATGATCTCAGGGTTGTAAGATCGGTTCTGCTGCTGGTATCGATCGTCTCTCTCCCTCTCCTTCTGCCCCTCCCCTTGTCTCTCTCCCTCTTAAGAAAAAAGAACAAACTTGTTTGTGGATTTACATGGTGCAGCTAGAAAAGTTTTGGCGGACTAAGAATTTTGAGAAATAGAAAATTTGAGCCAGCCCATACAAAAAGGGATGTTTTTGCGTAACCAAAAGAGGAAAAATGTTTTACTCTTATCTCCACTGCCATCTTCCTGGGCTCTTCCGCTGTCCTTCCCACATTCATCCTCTGAGTTTTCTATTTTCTGTATATGCATATATGAGTCTAATCAATAGGAAATTAGGTTTGTGAATGCATTCTAAAACTTCACAGTTTTACTCCCCACCCTCCATGGTTGTATTTTTAATGTCCCATTTTACACCTTTTTTTTTTTTTTTCCCCAGAAGAAAACTATATCCTGGGTGTATTTTCTTCTCAATTTTATTTTACTTTATTTTATTTTTTAAATTTCTTTTCAGTGTTCCAGAATTCATTGTTTATGCACCACACCCAGTGCTCCATGCAATACGTGCCCTCCTTAATACCCACCACCAGGCTCACCCAAGCCCCCACCCCTCCCATTTTACATCTTTTTATTTTGTGTATCTCTTAACTAATTTTTTTTAAGACTTATTTATTTTAGAAAGAGAGCACAAGTGGGTGGGGCAGGGAGAGGGAAAGAATCTCAAGCACACTCTTGGAATGTGGAGTTGGGCCCAGGGCTCAGTCTCACAACTCTGAGATTACGATCTGCCGCCAAACTGAGAGTCAGATCCTCAATTGACTGTGCCATCCAGGCACCCCTCCCTTAACGAATCATTATAGTTACCGTTATTTTTACTACTTTTGCCTTTGAATTTTTGTACTAGCACCGTTATCATTACCATATATTTACCTATAACAGTGAGGTTTTTACTGTGTTTTTTTTTTTTCTTACTATTCAGTGTCCTTTCTTTTGAGTGTAAAGAAGTCCCTTTCACATTTTTCTTAAGGCCAGTTTAGTGGTGGTGAACTCTGCTAGCTTTTGTTTGTCTGAAACGTTCTTTATCTCTCCTTCAAACGTAACTAATAACCTTGCTGGATAGTGTTTTCCTGTTTAGAAGTTTTTTCCTTCAGCACTTTAAATACACCATCCCACTCTCTTCTGGCCTGTAAAGTATCTGCAGAGAAATCTGCTGGTAGTCTTATGGGTGTTCCCTTATATATAACAAGTTATTTTTTTTTCTTACTGTTTTTAAAATTCTTTAACTTTTGATATTTTAATTATAATGTGTCTTGGTGTGGGTTTCTTTGGGCTCATTTTTGAGGAATTCCTTGTGCTTTGTGGATCTAGATGTCTGTTTTCTTCCCTAGGTTAAGGAAGTTTTCAGCCATTATATCTTCAAGTGAATTTTCTGACATTTTCTCTCTCCTCTGGAATTTCTATGAGGAGAACGTTAATCTGTTGTCCCATAAGTTTCTTAAACTATATTCACTTTTTTTTTTCTATATTCACTTTTTAAAGTTCTTTTCTTTTTATTGTTCTGTGGGATGAGTTCCATCATGGATGCTTTTGTTTGCATCATCTATTTTGCTATTGAATCTCTCTACTATATTTTTCAGTTTAGTTATTCTGTTCTGTAGCTCTGTGACTTCTGTTTGCTACTTGTATTTCTAACTCATTTTTGAAGTTCTAGTGTGTTTATCATTCTCCTGAGTTCATTGAGCATCTTCATGGCCAATATTTTGAACTCTGTATCAGATAAATCTCATCTCTGTTTTATTAAGTGTTTTGGTGGGGGGGAGAGATGAATCTTGTTCTTTCATCTGGAATATATTCCTCTATTTTCCTATTTTGCTTGATTTTCTTTTCATTTCCGTGTATACTATGTGAAACAGCTATGTCTCTCAGTCTTGATGAATGGCCTCTTATAGATAATGAAACTTATTGCTAACCTTGTCCTTTATTATCTCTTGAACCTTTGTGATTGTCGAAGCAATGTGATTTATTCCTGATTGGCCCCAGGTGTTGAGGGAATGGCTAACCCTTTGAGTCTTCCAGAAAGTGGAATCTCAGTCAGCTGCTAGCTCTAGGCTAATTGGAAGCTTAACTCTCAGGCACAGAGTCACCATGGCCACCAGAGAAGATTCACCAAGAAAAGCGATGAAGCCAGGGAGATGCACTCTGCTCTGGATTTGGAGCAAGTCCCTGTTCACGCGGCCGGCCCTGTTAGAACCCCTGCCCCTCCTCCTTTGCCCATCAAAGACTACAAAATCTAAGTGGGATTTTACAGCACTCCAGTGAAGTTGGGGTGTCTTTAAAGCCTGTCTTGGAACATCTTTGTTCTTTCCTTTTTTCTTCCTCTCACGATCACTAAGTGGTGTTTATCCTCACTAATGCACTTAGAGCAATCTTTGGTTTTTCAAGTCAAGTCTCTGACATACATCCACATTTGATCTTTAATTTGTGTTGTTCTATAGCATGTAGTCAATTATATTTGAATTTTAAAAAATGAATCTTCAATGTTTGTTATTAAATCAGGATGAATGAAAATCCAGGAATCTGTGACTCTCAAGTTATGAGCTCCAGAGAGCCATGAGATATTTTGGGTTTTCAAAACTCAGCCTGGGACACTATAGTTTTATGATCTTGTGCACTGGTTTAACTGAGCTGCATCCTGTCTGTTGGTGCCAGGCTGATTGTGGTTCACATTTATGGACAGTGCTTTTAGGAGATTTAAGTGAATTTCCAAGATGTGCTTTTAGGAGATTTAAGTGAATTTCAAACTCTGTAGTAGAAGAAACTGAACCTGAAAAGCAGGCAAATGCAGAGTGGAAGAGAAGTCTGTTGCTCAGATCCCATGTAAAAGAAACAAAAACAAAAACAAAAACAAAAACAAAAACAAAAAAACAAAAACAAGGAGCACAAATATATAGTCTTGTGGGACCACAGCTGTAAACCCTGCTGGCCTACAGACCAGGCAATGTGCAAGTGTCTCCTTGGTGACAGTTGGAAAGACTGGGGCTCCAGAATAGTGTATAAGCTCATTTCTGGGAGAAACAGTTAAGTTGTAGCAAGACCAAGGGAGTGCACAAAAGTCATGTCCCCTGGCCTGCATACCCTGAGATCATGTCTGTGGCCTTTTAGTATGTAGTAATCCTAAAGTGTGTCCTTTACTCTGAGGTTCTAGGACAAGTAAATGCCGTTTTTCACATGAGAGTGGGGTTGTGTTTTGGTCTGCTGTCTCTGCAGTGTTCTGGGGGTAGGAATCCATCAAGAACTGTCACTCCAGTGTTTCAAACCTGCTGGAACCAGAACCACAGTCTTCCCTGGCCCAAGAGCCAGGTGCTCAAGGGACATCTCTGTGAGGGGTGTACCTACCTTCACTAGCAGGTTAGAGGGGAGTGCAAAAATGGCACCCACCAGTGCCTCTCTCTCTAGAGAGAGTCCTAACAACCTTTTGGCAGATACTCTAAGATTAGCAAATGAATCTCATTCACATATGGGCTAGGTGCTTTTCAAACTGCTGCCTTTGTGCTGGGTCTCAGGGTGGGTGAGTCTACAGTCAAATGCAAGAGTGGAATCTCTGTTTTCTAGAACCGTATATTCTTCTGAATGTAAGCCCTCTTGGTTTTCAAAGCCAGCTATTTTGAGGGCTCCTCATCTCTCTGATATAGGTTACAGGGTCAAGGTGCTTCATGGGAGGCATGTCACCTTGCTCCCCAAGGAGAAGCTCCATATTTGTGACATCCTTCCTAATTGTAGGTTGCCACAGCAAGTGTAAGGTTTTTGGTGAGACCCTCTCTGCTTCTCCTACCCATATTGATGGGGCCCTGTAGTTGCTTGTTATAGAGATGTTCAGTTAGTTTTCAAGTCTTTTTCAGGGGGATTTATTTCATAGGTAGCTGTAAATTTGTTTATGGGAGGTGAGTTCAGGGTCTTCCTGTGCTGCCATCCTAAATTGCCTTCCTGAATAATGTAGTTTCTAGAAGGTGATAAGTGCTGTGGAAAAAAATAACCTATACAACTAATAAGAGTAGTAGATGTACTGGGATGGTCAGTATAGTCCATACTGACAAAATAAAATTTGAACTAAGATGTGAAGAAGACAAGCAATTAGCCAGCAATTATATGGGGAAGAGCTTTCCAGCAGAGAATGCTAGACCGAAGGTGTACTTGGCCTGTTTGAGGAACAGCAAGGAACCAGTATGACTTATCAGTGAACAAGGGGGCAATATTAGCAATGAGGTCAGTGGTAAGAGGACAAAGACCCACTCATGTAGATCCTGTCAGCCCTTTTAAGGAGGTGAATTTTTATTCTTAGTGAAATATAGAGCCATTGGAAAATTTTTAGCACAGGAGTGACATGATCTGATCAGGTTTTTAAAAGGGATGTCTCTCAGGGCGCCTGGGTGGCTCAGTGGGTTGAGCCTCTGCCTTCGGCTCGGGTCATGATCTCAGGGTCCTGAGATCCAGTCCCGCATTGGGCTCTCTCCTCAGCAGGGAGCCTGCTTCCCCCCCTCTCTCTCTCTGCCTGCCTCTCTGTCTACTTGTGATCCCTGTCTGTCAAATAAACAAATAAAATCTTTAAAAAAAGTCCTGTCTGAAAATATGGACTGTACTACATGGGGGGTTGGGGGGGGAGGGTAGGAGCAACGAGACCAAGTTGGAGTGTTTTGCTCTAATCTAGTTTAAGTTTATGGTCATTTAGGCCATAATAAGAGCAATGGAGAGGTAGTGGTAAATGGTGGAGTTGGCAGAATTTCTCGATGGATAGGATGTAGAGTGTGAGCAAAAGAGGACATGAGGTTGCTTCCAAGCTTTCTGGCCTAAGCATCAGTGAAGCTGCCATTAGCTGAAATGGAGAAGACTGTAAAGACAGTGGTTTGGAGTCAGTGTTGAGAGACAAAGGTATCAGATTTAGATATGTTGAGTGTGAGATAGCTCTTAGACATACTAGAAGAGATGCTAAGCAAGCAACTGAATGTATTAATACTTCTTGATCTTTTCCTCAATAAGCAAGTGATATGGTTTTTATTTTTGTACTTTATTTTATTTATTCATTTTAAAGTGTGGGGCTTGAACTTATGACCCGGATATCAAGATGTGAACTGAGATTAGGAATCCAGTACTCAACCAACTCAGCCACACAGGTGCCCCTTTATTACTTTTTTGGCAGGAATATTTTTAATTAATTTTCAATATATATAGTTTTATTCAAGTTTTTCAACATTTTTCTTTATTTAATTATATCTTTTAACCAGTTTTTATAAACTACCAATTTTGAAAAAAGTATTGCAAATATGTTTACATCTAAATGATCATCAAATCCATTTTATGTTAGAAAATGTTTTTTTCCAAATTTTTTAACTTATATTCAGTTGATTAACATATAGTATATTACTAGTTTCAGAGGTAGAGTTTAGTGATTCATCAGTCTTAAATAACACCCATTACATCCCATGCCCTCCTTAATGTCTGTCACCCAGTTATCCTATCCCTCCCCCCCCACCATCCCTCCTGTCCAGCAACCCTCAGTTTGTTTCTTGTGATTAACAATTTCTTGGAGTGCCTGGGTGGCTCAGTCAGTTAGGCATTTGCCTTCAGCTCAGGTAGTGATCCCAGGATTCTGGGATCAGCCAGAAGCAATTCTCCCTGTCCTACTGCCCCTGCTTATGTGCATGTGTGCTCTCTTTCTCTGTCTCTGTCAAATAAATAAGTAAAATCTTAAAAAAAAAAAAAAAAAAAGTTTCTTATGGTTTGTCATCCTGTCTGATTTCATCCTGTTTTATTTTTCTTTCCCTTTCCCTATGCTTCTCTGTTTTGTTTCTTAAATCACATATGAATGAGATCATATGATAATTTTCTTTCTCTGAATGACTTATTTCACTTAGCATAATGCCCTCTAGTTTCATCCACATCATTGCAAATGGCAAGATTTCATTTTTTTGATAGCTGAGTAATACTCCATCATATATGAGCCAGATCTTTATCCATTCATCTGCTGATGGACATCTGAGCTCTTTCCATAGTTTGGCTATTGTGGACATTGCTGCTGTTAACATTGAGGTGCAGGTGCCCCTTTGGATCACTACATCTGTATCTTTGGGGTAACCACTAGTAATGAAGTTCCTGGGTCATCGGGTAGCTCTATTTTCAATTTTTTGAGGAACCTCCATACTGTTTTCCAAAGTGGCTGTACCAGCTTGCAGTCCCAACAGTGTAAGAGGGTTCCTAGGTGCCCCTTTAAATTAAAGCTTTTTCATTTACTTTTTTAAAAAATACATAAAATTTGCCATCTTAACCATTATAAGTGTATAGTTCATTGGCATTAAGTACATTGGTATTGTGTGATACCATTACAGCCATCCATCCATAGAACCCTTCATCTTGTAAAACTGAAATGCAGTACTCATTAAACAGTAACTTTGCATTCTCCTGTCTCTTCAGTCCCTGGCAACCACCATGCTACTTTCTGTCTGCTTCTGACTTCTCTGTGTAACTAGTATAAGTTGAACCAAACAGTATTTGTGTGTTTTTTTTTTTTATAAAGTTTTTTTTTTTTAAAGATTTTATTTATTTATTTGACAGACAGATCACAAGTAGGCAGAGAGGCAGGCAGAGAGAGAGAGAGAGAGAGAGAGAGAGAGAGAGAGGAGGAAGCAGGCTCCCTGCTGAGCAGAGAGCCCGATGCGGGACTCGATCCCAGGACCCCGAGATCATGACCTGAGCCGAAGGCAGCGGCTTAACCCACTGAGCCACCCAGGCGCCCCAGTATTTGTGTTTTTTAACTGGCTTATTTCACTTCACATAATGGCCTGATGGTCCTCCATGTTGCGTCATATTTCAGGACTTTCTTCTAAGGCTGAATAATATTCTGTTACATGTATATGCCACATTTTGTTTCTCTCTTCGTCTGTTAATGGATAGTTGCATTGCTTCCATGTTTTAGCTATTGTGAATAATGCTGCTGTCTATAGAGGTGTGCAAACATAAAGGATATATATTTTTAAATCTTTAATACACCCGACTTTCATAGATTTTCTCTTTTTCATAAGTAATTTCTAAGCACCTTTTCATTATAAAAGATTTAAATGATACAGCTATATAGACAACAAAACGTGAAGGTTCCCATTCATCTTCTCTTCCTACTCCCAGTTCTCCCAGTTAAGTTTGCCCTGTTCCTAACATCCCTTTCTAATGCATTTATGCACATTTGTATGCATTTTTCTTTTATAAAGGGGATCCTACTATACATATTTTTCTATAGTTTGTCTTTTATTTAATAATGTCTTGGAGATCTTCCCAATCTTATTTTTGTTTTTCTGTTTTTAACAATGGTTCATATGTTCCATAAAGTTGCATTGACTAGTCATATACTTTTGTATATGTACATATACATATACATATGCTTTATGTACGTATATGTATATGTACATATACTTTTTATGCACACAGGATTCTTTCTGTACATTCCTAGATGTCAATTTCCTAGGTCCAAGAAAATTTCTTAAATTATTTTCTTTTCTAAGATCCTTTATGGTTTGCTTGCTTTTCTGGAAAAGTTCTTATGGAGCTCTAGAAATTTGGAAAATGTATTCTAAAATAAATTTCTTGGTTATGGCTTTGTTCCCCTTTGCAGAAGAGTTGTAAACCATGAGTTTTATAACCTTAATGGGTTTATTTTTAAAAAAAAAAACCTGCTTGATCTTTTTTTTCCTTTTTTATTATGTTCAGTTAGCCACTGTATAGTACATCATTAGTTTTTGATGTAGTGTTCAATGATTCATTAGTTACATATTATAACACCCAGTGCTCATCACAAAATCTAGGTATTTTAGGTAACACATGGGAGATAATGACCCTTATTTGAAATTGTAGGACAAAAGGAAAATTTTTGAAGAGATGATAAGAAAACATTGTTGAAAAATGTCTTTTAATATTTTTAGTGTAGAAACCTGGCAGATACCACCTTACCCAGGGTCCGGGGTTAATATCACATGTGTTAATCACATTGATAACATGCCGTGATGTAATACGGTGAGATGGTAATACAGTGAGATGGGCACATTGTCTCTATGACGTCCTGCCCTCGAACTCATAAACCCAATTTAATCATGAGACAACATTAGAGAAACTCAATTTGAGGGACAGTCTACAAAATACCTGACTGTGACCCTTCAAAAGTGCCAGCATCATACAAAACAAGCAATGACTGAGTAACTGTCTTAGGTTGGGTGCCGTAAGGAGACAATGAGAACTAAACGCAATGTGGTATTTTCGATTGGATCCTATAACAGACAAGGGATATTAGTGGAAAAATTGATGAAATTGGAACTGAATCTGTGGTTTAGTATTTTTTCAGTATTAAATTCTTAGTTTTCATAAATGTACCATGGTTATATAAATGCTAATTTTAGGAACCCGGGTGCAGTTCCCTGTAAACCTAAAAATACTTCATACAAGTTTTGGGGTGGGGGTGCAGATCATGCCTGGGTGGCTCAGTCGGTTTAGCATCCGACTCTTGGTTTCCACTCAGGTCATGATCTCATGGGTTGTGAGATTGAGCCCTATGTCAGGCTCTGCACTCAGTGGGGAGTCTGCGTAAAGATTCTCTCCTTGTGGCCCTCCCCTAGTTCATGCTCACATTCTCTCTCTCTCTCTCAAATAAAAAATCTTTTTTTAAAAAGTAAGTTGTAGGGGCACCTGGGTGGCTCAGTTGGTTGGATTACTGCCTTCGGCTCAGGTCATGATCCCGGAGTCCCGGTATCGAGTCCTACATCGGGCTCCCAGCTCCACGGGGAGTCTGCTTCTCTCTCTGACCTTCTCCTCATTCATGCTCTCTCTCACGGTGTCTCTCTCAAGTGAATAAGTAAAATCTTAAAAAAAAGAAAAGTTGTAGTTTTGTTTCCTTTTTGTTTCCTTTTTTAAGGTATCTTTTTGCTCTGGACAATGTACCCCTGAAAAGTTTGTCTTCTCTAGAATACTACTTCTTACCCGTTAAGCCCGAGAGACCCTCTTGTCCCAAGGAGGGGAGTCCATTGAGCTTTGATAGACTTGAGACTTGGCGCAGTTGGAAGAGATGTCAGACACGGCCATAGCAAGGCCAGAAAGATGTGATCTGGGGGAATGATACTACAGCAAGAGAGCAAGCCTGAAGACTCACAGAACTGAGTGGACTTTGCTTTGAGATGGATGGCCAAAGACTGTGAAAGAGCTATTTGAGAATGATTTGGCAAAATATCACAGTTCAACACAAAGTTTTCCAAATAGGAGACAAAGTCACCCTAACCAGTAAGAGAGATTATCTACCACTCCCAAGTGATACAGAAGAAGACAAACAAATGAAAGTGAAGCCCTAGTGGTAAGCTCTCCAGCTACAGTCAAAGATGAGGCTGGATTTATTAGCTGAAAATATCTGAGGCCTCTTGCAGTTAGTATATATCTAGACATTCCTTAGAGGAGATGTGACCCAGCAAGCACGAATCAGTAACCCAAATGCAGAGGAATGCAGAATGGGTAGGACCAGTGGCTAAAAAGATCATCGATCCTCAGGAAGAGACATTTTTTAAATAGGCCCCCTTCCCTTACACTAACATCATGTAACTGTTGTACTTTTATCTGAGCCCAAGATTAACTGTTTAGTCACTCTTCTCGGTAAGCTGGACTCTAAAAGTTAATATTAAATTTCTTGAATAGGTGAACCATCTGGTTGCAATTTTGTTTTCGGTTCCCTATTATGCAATTGGCACCCAAATAAGAACTGTCTCCAAATGTGAGTAGGCTGAGTCAGTCATAAACACTCAAAAAAAAAAAAAAAAAAAAAAGTTTTGTTTTGTATTACTATTCCAAGATTAGTGAGAAGATGAAATATTTAATGAAATGGCCCTTTTTTAAAGGGCACGTTTCTTTACCATGATGTGTTTTAACCTAGAGTAGTGGTCAGCAAGCTTTTCCTGTAAAGGGCCAGATAGTAAATATTTTTGGCTTTGGAGATCCTGGTTGGCTCAGTTGGTTAAGCGTCTGCCTTCCGCTCAGGTTGTGATTCTGGAGTCCCAGGGTGGAGTCCCATATCGGGCTCCCTGCTCAGTGGGGAGTCTGCTTCACCCTCTACCCCTCACCCTGCTCTCTTTCATATGTGCTCTCCAACTCTCTCTCTCTCAAATAAATAAAATCTTCAAAAATATATTTTTGGCTTTACAGCCACAAATGGTCTCTGTTGCCTATTTGTCATTGCTTTTTTTTTTTTCTTTAATCCTTTAAAAATGTGTTTCCTGTATCTTTCACCATATTTTCATAATTTGTGATAGTGGCTAAAGTTTGTAGACTGGTATTAAGCAATGATCTAAAATCAAGTTTCTGGTTGTAGATTTATTGCCAGTGACCCAAAAAAGAGAAAAAATTATAAACATGATTTCAATAGATTTATAAGAAAATGAATATGATTTCTTACTGCAGGCATTTTGACACATTCATGGAAGATACTCTAATAAATATGGGACTTGGGTAAAACCCATCATACCCTGAATGTTTGCTATCCAGAAATAAAGAGCATAGTTTTAAATTTCAAGTTACTTATTCAAGACATCTTTTGTTTCTAAATAGGCTAATTATTAGAGTAGTTTCATCTTTTAATATGTAAGTTGGTGATCTATTTTTCAAAGCTTCAGTATAATCTGTTTTCTCATTTCACCCATTAGCTACCTGCTTTTTACAGTTTTGCTGCTGTAAGCAACATTCTTGCTTTCAGTGCCTCATTTTACAGTCACATTATAGTTTGTGCCTCTGATTTGGAGCTAAACTCTGGCTTTTCACTGTTTCTGTCCCAAAGCCATCCTTCCAGACCCCAGCTGGTGGCCTTTAGGCCCAAGAAGCCATCATTGGGATCACTGTGGAACAAACATCCTAATGCTCCTAATAAAAGGCTGAGTCGTTGGATATCATGCTACGGATTTTAGAGTTATAATTTGCCTCCCTCACATGGTGTTTCTAAAAAACGTAGATAGGGTCCCACATTTAAGGACTTGAGCTTTTATTTCTTCTGTTTGTATTTGTCATAACATACTGTCAAAAAAATCTATAAATCTTGCATTCAGAGCCTTTGTTCTGTTTGTCTAAACAGTGCTTCATCCAGACGGCAGGCCGTTTGAGCAGAAGGGTGCTTGATGAAAACCCATTTACTTTGTGGTCCCACTGGATCTCTCAAACTTGTCGACAGGACTTGGAAGGGTTAAGACCTTCTAAAATTTGTTCTACCAGGATAAATTTCAAGGAGAACACAGAAAATAAAGCAGCATGTGCAGTTTTTAATTAATACTGCTTACGAATCAAAATAAAAGAGAATCATTTTACTCAGTAAAAAGGTGATTAGGTTTTATTAGCATTTCTTGTTTTGAATAATTAAGGCTTTTTAGCTTACAGTTCTCTCTACAGATATTTGGATTCTGTAAAAATGAAACTATTTTTTAAAAAGATTTTATTTATTTATTTGACACAGAGAGAGATCACAAGTAGAGAGGCGGGCAGAGAGAGAGAGGGAAGCAGGCTCCTCGCTGAGCAGAGACAAGATGTGGAGCTCAATCTCAGAACCCTGAGATCATAACCCAAGCCAGAGGCAGAGGCTTAACCCACTCAGCCACCCAGGCACTCCTGAGACTCTATTTTTTAAACAGTGATGGTTTCTTAAGTAGAATACTTTTATTTAGTTATCACAATATTCCTGGTAGAAATTTTATTTTCTCCTAAGCAGGGTCCAGTCTGTTGTTAATATCATTGTGTCAGCTAGAAGAAGGAGAAATTTAATACAAGTGGTATAAAGAGAAAGCAGTGGCATATGATTTCTTAAAAAGTCTCTGAAATTCAACAATTCACTTCTTGTATCAGGAACCAAACAGAAAATTGATCTATTTTCCTACATTTATGTCTTATGATGTATTTCAGTCTCTTTACATTTTAGAGTTTTGAGCTGTAGATAAGATCGTGTAATCTGTATAATCCTTTAAAAAATATATATATATATGGGGGGGATGCCTGGGTGGCTCAGTGGGTTAAGCCGCTGCCTTCAGCTCAGGTCATGATCTCCGGGTCCTGGGATCGAGTCCCGCATCCGGCTCTCTGCTCAGCAGGGAGCCTGCTTCCCTCTCTTTCTCTCTGCCTGCCTTTCCATCTACTTGTGATTTCTCTTTGTCAAATAAATAAATAAAATCTTAAAAAAAAATAGGGTTGCTAGGGAGTGCTACTCTGTTTTAAAAATATATATATATATATGGGTATTAGCTTGTATGTGTAGATCTGGAGTCTGAGTAAGCTCATGAGTGAGAGGGGCGTGTGTTCCTTTCTCACTGACCCATTCTTCCAGAGTCTTTAGGTCAGCTGTCATGTCGGTGCTTTCCTGCTTTGTTCTTCAGAGTCGATGACTGGTGACTGACTGGCTGCTGGAAGAGACACTTGAACAGATGAATACTGGGGCCCTCCTGTCCTCGCCTTCCCCCGTAGCAGCTGCATTCTGCCCTTTCTGTGGCCTTGCAAGGAAAGGAGGGAGAGAGGGTGGGGGTGTGCGTGTGTGTGTGCGCGCGCGCACCCGTGTGTGCGGCGATCTCTGTCAGTATGCATTACAAGGTTTCTCGAGCACATGGAATGAGATCTTTCCCAAGAAATTCTGTCAAGGCGGGCATACACTGGAGATGGGTTGCTTTGCTTAGTCTTAGATCTCTGATTGTTTCTTGGGGTAAGAAGAAATTTAACTCATGGGACATAGCTGTGTTCCACCTCTCTATTTACCTGTTCTTTCTTTTTGAACTCTCGCAGGCAGCAGTACCTGTCCAAAGATCACTGTTGTTCCACCTTATTTGAAAAGAAGCACGACCCCACAGGTTGATCAGAATGTATCTAACGAAGAGGCTCAGGGAATAAATGGAAAAACCCCCGCAAAACACTCAGCTGCAAGTCCAAAGCCACAAGGTAGGTTTTGGTGTTTGTTTTCTTTTTGTTTGTTTGTTTTTAATCAGGTTGGGTGTTTTGTTTTTGATGAAAGCTACCCAGAAAAATGATAATGACCAAAAAAAGGGTTTTAAGCTTTAAATGGGAGATATTGGGTGGATTTTTTTTTTTTTTTTTAACCCAGGGAAAAAAAATCAGTCTCAGGCAGAGTTGGGTATAAAACACCGTATATGTTTTTTCTGATATGACTCTTTTCTCATTGCAGAAATTTACATGTCCCCTTAAGGGGGACATGTTATGCCTGACTTAGTACTTACTATTTGCATAATAAATGTGTGACAAATGAATGACTACTGTCAGAAAGTCAGTGTGACTTGCTCAACGTCAGAGGATCTGTGAAACAGATAACTGTAAAACTGTGTTTAATATACTTAGTAAGAATGTGATTTTATACTATTCAGGAACTAGGGCTTAAAAATGCTTCTTAATAAAGTCATCCACAGATACTAAAATAAACGGCTCCTCCATTCAAGAATTGAGCAGTTAATAAGGGGAAAAACAACTATGATGGTAGAATCTTTGACTTTTGTTCAGGGACCATTTCCTTTTAGCAATAAATTTCTGGTGAATGGGGTATTAGCTTTGAGGAGCACAAAACTGCAATTTTGATGACAGAGAGCAAGGCTTTGGAAACATTAACACAAAGCTGAGCCCTACTGTGATTTAATGTGTAGTTTCTTCCCAATAGATTTTTATTTGTACCAAATGATGAACATTCAGCCAAGAAACAATACTGGGCATTTTCAGAATTACTACACTCTGGAAAAAATAAATTTCTATTTGATTTATGTGGTATTCACTTTTTGGTCTCTTTTTTGTTCTTTGAAAGAGAAGTTGTTACAGAGGCACCTGGGTGGCTCAGTTGGTTAAGTAACTGCCTTCTGCTCAGGTCATCATCCCAGGGTTCTGGGATTGAGCCCTGTGTCAGGCTCCTTGCTCCGTGGGGAATCTGCTTCTCCCTCGCCCTCTCCCTCTGCCTGCTACTCTGCCTGCTTGTGCTCTTTCTCTCTCTGTCAAATAAATAAATAGAATTTTTAAAAAAGTTGTTATAGAGAACACATCATAAAAGAACAAGTGTTACTCTTTAAAGTTCTTAAGTTTTTAGGATTTCTGAAAAAGTCTTAAAGGTGTTTAAAAAGGGGGGGCTTAAAATAGAATCTGACAGATTGTGGGACATTTTTCTTTTTGTTCTCACTACTAGCTATATTTATGGTAGTATGGGGGTAAGGCTATCAAGTGAAGTCAAATAATTGGTGATTCAAATGAATGACTCATTCATGAGTTCATAACCTTTTCTTTTGACCATATTCCTCCCTATGTAAATGATATGAATATGAACATAGAAGTTTTTGTGGTCATGATTTAAGCTATTTTATTTGCAAAATACAGAATTCCATCTTGCTTATTAGACCTGAGCTGACAAAGATCAAATGAAGTAAGAATATGAAAAACAAATGTAATTCAGTTTAATGTAATTGTCCAGATCACAAACAGGAATTTCATTATTTATAAAGCCTTTTTTGGGAAGATGTTTTACTTCCTTGTGCTTCATAGTCCATTATAGTCCATTGAGATAAATTACACCAGTGTCCTTCTGAGTTGCTATGTGCCAAAATAATCATATTCCTTAGGGAGATAACACATGATCTTGATTTTTGCTGTTTGGAATTATATTAAAGTCAACATACTGATATTTTAATACATTTATACTTCCTTTTCTGAATATGGATTAATACATATAATTTTAGGGGCACCTGGGTGGCTCAGTGGGTTAAGCCTCTGCCTTCGGCTTAGGTCATGATCCTGGGGTCTTGGGATCGAGCCTCACATTGGGTTCTCTGCTCAGCAGGGAGCCTGCTTCTCCTCTCTCTCTGCCTGCCTCTCTGCCTGCTTGTGATCTCTGTCTGTCAAATAAATAAATAAAATATTTTTAAAAAATACATATAATTTTACAAAACTATAAGGACTATTTCCAGGTATTAAATAAATCATTTAGAGAACATTGTACTTTTTGAAAGTACTCTCATTCATTGTTTGGTTCTTCCCTAGTTCCCCAGCTAAAATTTTAACCCCACTGTCACCTTTGACATTTCATATTTCCTCACACTTACTTAATTTTTTTCTCATTCGCTATCATTTAACCTACTCTTTATGGCACTCCTCCTTCTTAGTTTCTTTCTGCCTTTGTACTGCAATCCCATGTTGCATTGCAGGCCTTCAGTAATCCTTGTTGAATGACTCCCTGATCCATTGCCATGTTTCCTCTACTTTGTTTCTACTGTTCTTTGTTTAAAACTTGGAAGAATGTGTACTATATAGAGAGAAACATTCGGGAAATGAGGCTACACCTTGGTATTGTCAGATCAGCTGCCAAACAAATTGGGCACTACTTACTTATGGGCCAAATAAAAGAGTTTCCCCACCCTCTAGTGGAGAGAAGCTTGCTTTTAATTTCTCCAAACCCTTAAGAATATTTGGGTGACTGAGGCAAAGAAAGGAAGGGATTATTAATGGGGACTTCCTGTACAGATCCAGGGATTATCCCACTGACACCTTTATTCTCACTGTGTGGCAAGTCCCTTACAAATTTATGAATGGTGAGCCTAGTGAGGCTTCAAGATCCATTATGTAACTTTAAGGTTCTTACTTTATTTATTTTTTAAATTTTTATTTATTGAGAGAGAGAACAGATAGAGAGAGCACAAGCAGGAAGGAGAGGGAGCCCAATGCGGGGCTCGATTCTCAGGACCCTGAGATCATGACCTGAGGTGAAGGTAAGCACTTAACCAATGAGCCACCCGGGTGCCCCTAATTGAAGATTCTTATTTTAGATAAGTGTTTATTATATTATTTTAGATAAGTATTCTCAACTGGAGATGATTTTGCAGCTCTCCTACCCCCACCCCATGGCCTGCACTTGATACTGTCCAGAGACTTTTTTGCTGGACACCACGTGTGGCAGTTTCTGATGGCAGCTAGTGGGGAAAGGCTGGGAATGCTGTTCAACATTGTACAGTGCACAGGCCAGCCCCCCTAAAACAAAGAATTATCTGGCCTGATATGTCAGTAGTTTGAGAAACTCTGATCTGGATCCTCAAAAGAGCTCATAATTAAATCTTTTTTTTTTTTTTTCCTCCCATGGAATGCTACCATTTATTTTAGTGATATTTAAAGGAGAGACAGTATTGAATACCTTTATTAGTGGTGATTATGTAGTAATGTGTCTGGAACAACATTAGGTTTTTATTTTTATGTTTACTAATAAGTAAGTTATGAGGATATAGTATATAGCTCGGTGACTATAGTTAATAATACTGTGATGTATATTTGAAAATCACTGAGAAGAAATCCTAAAAGTTCTCATCACATGAAAAAATTGACTGTGTGGTGGATGTTAGACTTCAGTGATCATTTCACAATATATACAAATACTGAATCATATTATACACCTGTAATTCATATAATGTTGTATGTCAATTTTATCAATTAAAAAATACCAACAAGTATTTTTGAACAATCACAGTTTTAAAACAATGAAAGAGCTGAATTTTAGATGAGATAAGCTTCTATTTGAATCTAAGTAAGAGTCTGTTGCTTTTGAAATGGATTCCTTTAATAGTTAGGGCTTGTTTTGCCTCAGCCTCAGAAAATACCCTAAAGCCGTGGAAAACAATGGTTTATTCACTTCATATCAATCCTACCCTTCAAACAAATAAATTACTGAGCAACTTCCAACATAAGTCTTTCTTCTTGTTCACCACTTTCTATATCGGCCTATTTCCTGCCATGCTAGACATAAACTCAAAATAACTTCTTTAGCAATTAAAGCTAATAGTTCTTTTTCTCTCAGGAGCTTTGATCCACAGCATTCTCCATAGTTGTTTATTTTGTAGAGCTCATATATCATCTCTCATCAGTCATTAAAGCTTAGTGTTTAAAAAAGTTTCATGAACTTCAAAAACCACATTATTGTTTGAATAATTTAAATGTGAGGTACCCAAACCTATTTCATTTGCTTCTAATGTAAAGCATCCTATGTGTAATGTTCCGTTTTTAAAGTATAATATGTTATAAATTTATAATGTATTAAAAATAGCCATCTATGTAGGGCACCTGGCTGGCTTAGTTGATAGAGCATGGGACTCTTGATCTCAGGGTTTTGAGTTCAAGTCCCACCTTGGGCGTAGAGTTTATGTAAAAATAAGATGGCCAGCTGTTGTTTTCCATAGTAAGTAAAATGAGACTAATCAAAATCCACTGGCAATCCCCAAACTTAAGCTGGCAGTTCATTTTTTTCATGCTCGGTAATTATCTCAGATGATTAGAAATTTTTAAATTGTTTTGTTCTATTTACGGTCTGTAACGTTGGCTGCAATAGGGCCGAAGTAGAATCCTATTTAGATTTAATTTTCATTTCCCTGATTATCAGTAAGGTTGAACACTGCTTTTCCTATTTCCATCCATTAGGCTGCAGAGGGAAGAAGTAGTAGGTTGAGTTTAAGACAGATTCAATGGAGGTGCTGCTAGAACACCTAGAAGATGTCCAGGGAGCATTTGGAAATGTTGACCTCCATAGGGTAAATGATCAGAAATGTTGAGAAAGGGGGCAAGGGAGGGGAAGACGAGAGTATTTTTACTCACCAGTTATGTTTTTGACTAAAGCACATATTATTTCCCCCTAAGGCAGTGTTTATGACACTGTAGCCATTCATGTATCATCTAGAAATTTGTGTCATATACATGTAATATTTGTGTTCTTTTATTTAAAATGTGCATATTTATTTTCCATTTGGGTTGTCTCCCTTGATGAGATGCCTCCTCTGTGCTTCTAAAATAACAGTACCCGGTGGCCACCTCCCCCCCCCCGTGGCCACTTTTATCAGCCTCATTAAACTGTCTCCTCACTAGACTATGAACTCTTTGATGACATTTTTTTCCTTCACATATTCCACAGATTTGCCAAACACTGTGTATGTGGTTACTGTGAATATATTTGTGATCAAAATAAACTTGTTCCTTACCCTCACAGAACTCCAGCCTTGTGGAAGAGAACGCTTTACATCTGTACTATACTTAATATTTTATTTCTGGTTTCTTTAATACTAGTTATGACTACTTAATCATAATAATTTATTGTAAGCACTTTGGAGACAAAGTACACAATGCTATGAAACAGTTTAGGTAGGCATAATTGAGATGGGAGAAGTTAGTGGAGTTATCTCTGAGAAACTGACAACATATTATTTGAGTTTTCTAAGCATCTAACAGTGTCTGATATGTAGTAAATAATGTTCACTGAGTAAACTCTAGATGGATGAATTAAAATAATTTTATAACAATTTTTGTAATAATTTTTATAGAATTATAAAGAAAGAGAACACATTCACTTCCTTTTTTGAATATTCTAATTAGGAATGTTGAAATTATTCCTAATATTAAAACTGCTTGTGTGTGTGTGGTGGGGAGGGGTAATATTGTCATAGTTTGTTATTTTGGTATAATTCTACACAGGAAATTTTTCCTTAAAATTAACAAATACCATGCTTATATAAGTCCCTTCTTTCTCAATGGATACTATATTTAACCATCCCCCCTGAGCATTTCTTGGAAAATAACACCATTTCCATAAAAAGAAGCATGTCTTTTTTTTTAATTGGGATTTTCTTCTTGTGTTGAAAGGGAATGAGGTGAATTAATTGTCATACCTGTAGCATATTTTTTTTTCTTTCTTTGTAAGAATTGATAGCTCACATAGAAATGATGACATCTAGGCCAGTGAGCATCAGGCAACTGTCAACTGAGTTTATAGAAGAAATAAGAGGACTGAAAACCAGGGTAACCCAGCTGGGGGAAAATGGGGCATGTAAGTAGGAGACATGATTCCCTACCCTTCCTTGGGAAGTGAGAACAAGGATTTAAAAAAAGAATAACAAGAAATTTATTTGATTTGTTAGAACCTGTTGTAGATAAATGCATACAAATTATATAATCCTTTACCCAGAATGTTAATCTAAGAGGAAAATTACATTGGTTTTCAAAATTGAAGTAATTCCTGTACTGATGAAGCAGGCACTTAGGGTGTATTTTCTCCTCTACAGAATTCCTCATCTGTTAGAGATATTCCATAGATTTTAATATTTCAGGAAATGATCTGTTAACTGAGGGAAGGACTTACTACTAAGCAAATAATTTGTGGTAGTAATGCAAGCCAACTATTAACGTAGTAGACAATAATAACAGAACTCCTATAACCCCCTATTGCTGGTTTTATACTTGGGAGCATTGCTGACAGAGGAAGGAACTAGAGTCTGGGTACCAGTCATAAAATCAGATCAGTCTTTTTCCTCTAGGGCAAGCATTTAACCACTCTGAACCTTAATAGACCTAAGAGGTAAATAATGCTACCTATCTCAAAGGACGGTAAAGCGAAAATTTTCATCGAAGATCAAATGAGGTCAGGAGCTTTTGTTAAATGGGAAGATGCTATAGTAATTACTGTTGTTTGATATTGTTTTATTGACTTTTAGGTCTAATTTACTAGCTCTGGATTCTATTATATTAGTTACTACTCTATATTTAGAAACTGTTTCATAACAAGCAGTGTATCCCTAGGAATTAGTTTCAAAGTTAGTACTTTCTTTTCTCTGTTTAGATAAATAACTGCCATGTTATCTCTAATAGACAGTGGAAGTTCACAGCAATATGTAGATGGCTAGATGTTTAATAAAGCCATATTTAAAGTGACTTAAAATTAAAAGAACCGCTTGAATCTTGGAGATGGGATTTATAGAGGTCACAGCAAATGTCCTAGATAGCGATCCCTTGGTTAAAATTCAGTACAAATTTGACCCCTTTACAAAAATTTGATAATGCTGAAGATTTTTGCACCCAGGCCATCAGTTTCATTTGTTATGGAATACGTATCCATGAAATACTGAATTCTTTTAATCCTTCTTCTACAGTGCCTCCAAAGCCATTGCATCTACAGAATTCACCTTCGTCCAATATACACCAAACCCCCAGGCATAAAGCTTTATCTAGTGAGAAACCAAGGATGGAGGAAGTTAAACCTGCCTCTGCTTCTTGTGTCTCAAAAGAAAAACCCAGTAAGGTATCAGATCTCATCAGTCGCTTTGAAGGAGGCAGGTAAGAGCTAATTCACAATGGGAAGAAGAGGAGGGGAGAAGAAAGCTGGGCTGTGTGTGTGTGTGTGTGTGTGTGTGTGTGTGTATGTGTTTTAAGATGATAGAGTAATAGATTTTCTAAATTATAAGAATTTTATTCTACTAGGTTTGGGAGGCCTTTAGAAAGAGTAAATTTTAAAAATACTTAACCTTGCCCTAGTATGAACTGTCATTTACTATATATTCCCTGTGTGCAGCAGGGTCTCTGCCGCCAGCTTTTTCATCACATTGTGTGTGGTATAGATCAGTTGATAATGTGCTCTCATTTCCTTTGTATCTGCCTATGTCACGTTGTGTTATGCCTTGGGGTCATGCCATGGGTAGCTAGATGTCTGGGCTGGGAAAACAGGAGGCTGTCTCTCCTTGTTTCTCACTGTGCATGTTTGTGACTATAATTTCTGCTGGTCTGTGCCATCTCTGTGGCCTTCTTTCTGACCCACTTTTTATTTAACATGAGTCTTCAGTATCCATTCAGCCCCCATACCCCAATCCCCACTCCCTCGTATCCTACTAGGTTTTGTGAGGAGACATTGCCAATAGCAAAATAAGTCTCAGTTTTATATTTATTAGATACAATTTTATATTCTTTAGTCCTAATGTTTCAAAAAAGGTAGGTAAAATATGAATTTCTCACTTAAAGATAAAAATAAACTCCCATAAGTTGTTTTTCTCCTTTATGACTTAAATTGCTTTTTCTTAGAATTCCCATAGCTGACATCAATAGAATTTTTAAAAAGTTTTAATCAGAATGATTTTAATTTACCTGTCACCAGAAGTCTGTATTTAATTAAACAATGTATATAAACTCCCTTTCATCCTTGAAGCCAAATATTTCCATTCATTGCAGTGAAAGAGTTGGGTATGGTTTCCTGCTAGGTGATTACATTATTTATTTGCAGGATTTATTGTTATTTACATAGTAGATCATAGCTTGGAAATACTTCAGAAATCTTCTGAAAATTGTGACCAAGTACAAAACTGCAGTGTCCTTCATTTAAAATGAGACTATATTTAGAAACAAGTTCTTAAGAAAAGTAGTTCAGAAGCCTGTCTTCATTTTCATTCCCAATTAATTGTGGGAACTTGAGTCATAAATATTTAAACTTCAACATCTCTCCCTCTAAAGTAGGAATTTTAATACCTTTGCTAACTTAAATTATAGTAATCTTTACCAGAATGTTTTTTTTAAAAGATTTTATGTATTTATTTGACAAAGATCACAAGTAGCGAGGCAGGCAGAGGGGGGGGGGGGTCAGGCTTTCCACTGAGCAGAGACCCCGATACAGAACTCAGTCCCAGGACCCTGAGACCATGATCCCAGCCAAAGGCAGAGGCTTTAACCCACTGAGCCACCCAGGCGCCCCTACCAGAATGATTTAATTCCACTTTCAATTTTTTTTCCCCTCAGGGCAACTTGATTGAGTAGCGAAGAGTCACCTTTCATATTTGCAGTTCTCAGGGCCATGTCCAATGACTGCATAATATCTGGGAGGACTGGAGCCCTAAGCCTTGTCTATAGTGCATACCAGATTTGGGGGCAGGTGTGGGAAGCCCTTAAGCCAATACTTAAGTCAGTATTGACTTCAGTCAGTTGAGCCTTCTGGTTCTCACCATTTTGGTAACCCACTGTTTGCATTCCTCCCCATACACAAAATGTACAGTTTTTCTGCCTATTAGTACCAGTTTTCTTTTACTCTTTCAGACCTCACAGATTCAAAGTCATTTTTCGATGCAGAGTTTGAAGGTTGTTATCTAAGGAGTGGTATGTTGTAACCTAGACATTTTAAGCAAGCTTATTCTAAGTGTAGATAGGATGTAATGTGAGTATTTTGGCAAATCTGGTGAAGTAGCAGTCTACTGCCAATATGAAAAATGATTATACGCTCTTAGTGAGGCATTACTGGTAGGAACTGATCCCTAAAAGTGTGTGAATGGGTTAGTGTTGCACTGGGTCTCTAGGACTTGAATGGGAAGTTGTATTTCCTTTTGAGTGATGTCCGTATGCCTATGGTATGTGTAGCTTTCAGGTTTTACCCCAGTTGTTACAGTTTAAAGTTGCATTTTGGGGAATGGGAATTCAGTAGACCGAATTACTGCCATAAACTGACAGGAAGAGTGGGGTCATAGGTTACCAACTATTAGACAACACTATGTATCAGACGGTATATCAGAATTTTGCTCTTTGCAGTAATGCAAGTAACACTATTAAGATGAGTGATTTGGAGCACCTGAATTTTATTTATTTACTTATTTATGTATGTAAGTATTAATACAGTCCCACGCTTCCTTTCTTCCTCTCTTACTCCTCCTTCCTTCCTTTCTCTGTCTTTCTTTCTTTTTTTTCTTTCCTAGTGTAAGAGAAACTAGCCTTTTTAACCCATGAAAAGATTTCAAGATTTTAGAAAGAAATAACATCTTGCACAAAACTGAACACTGTTTTTTCCCGAGGACACTTCAAGGCCATCTGTTTTTCCCCTTGGTCTGGGATCCACAAAACAGCAGGAATATATGTATAGGTACAACCACTGATTTTAGTGACCTCTCACCACCTTATCTCTACCCCACCTCAGTGTTCATGTCCCCTGGAAATCACTTATTACAGGAAATTCCTACCTTTTTTTTTTTTTTTTTTAAGATTTTATATGTCAGAGAGAGAGCACAAGCAGGGGGGAGTGGCAGGCAGAGCAGGTAGAGGGAGAAGCAGGCTTCCCACTGAGCAAGGAGCCCAAAGCAGGACTTGATCCGAGGACCTGCGATCATGACCTGAGCCAAAGGCAGCCACCTAACTGACTGAACCAACAGGCATCCCAAATTCCTACCTTTCATCCAAACCAGTCCTTTCCAAAAATCCTAAGCAAGCCTAAAGTTGGTTCAGAGGATCTGCTGAGGAACTTTCTGCTGGGTCTCTGGACCCTGATGTGGGTAAGGAGAGGAAGACCGTGCCATTCAGATCACGAAGTACTGCTTGAGAAGTCATCTAGGCCAAGGAGTTTACTCCCCTAGAAGGCACCCATTAACAGTGGAGTATGTGACACACACTTACATTGACAACCACCAACTTTTATATATATGGCATTTTTCCTGCCAAATTTTTCCTTCCCTTCCTGTGGTGCTGAGCTTACCATGTCTTTTATTAACATTCTTGCCATCTGTGGCATCTCTGTTCCAGTCTCCGTTCCAGATCAGCAGTGTCTGGGAGGAGTAGAATGTGAAGGGAGAAGGTAACACACATCTGAGCACTGTCCATGGGCTGTGCTGCTGGGTCCTCTAGCCTGTAACCTCTCCCTGCACCGGGGAAGTCTGGCCTGGACTTTCTTCCCGCGTTCTGTGTGCAGGCGACTCACCTTCTCCTTGTTCCCTCCTGCATGTTCTAGTGTATTACAATGTGGGGTTAAGACCATGGATTTAGAGTCAGACTTCCGGGTCAGACTGTAGCTGTATCATTTCTTAGCTGTGTGACATCACCTTATCATGCAAGTTTCTAAGTTTCAATTTCTCTATTTTGGGGTCCTGTTTTACAATTATTATGAGATTGAAGCAAATAATGTAAAGCATACCATGCATTTTCTGGCACTTAATAAATGCTATCTGCTGTTGTTGAATGACTGCCACGATCACCATTACAGTTACTCTTACCAATTATTGATCCCTGACCACTTTCCAGATGCCTAGCACTGTGCTACGAAGTGGGGAGAAAGCAGAGAACAAGATAGGCGTGCTCTGCTCCCTGACAGAGTGTTAGTCTGTATTCGTCTTGTCTCCTTATTAGGTCATAGGAATCTCTCCAAGATTGCAGCCCCAGAGATTTATGTTTTTCCTCCCCTGCAATCCTAGATTAAAATGTTATGCAAACATTTACATAGGGACATTGTAATATATTGGCAGTTAGGTTCTATTGTACTATCAGGATTATATATATAATATCAAGTAATAACAAGGGTTTTAAGAAAAACTAAACGAGATGTGAGTTCATAGCAGAGTGCACTTACAATAGATAGAATAATCCAAGAAAGCCTCTTGGAGGTGAACATGTAAGCAGAATCCTGCATAATAAGAAGGAGTCATTCCACCCCGATGTCTTGGTGAAGGTCATCCTGGGCAGAGAGAAGAGCAGCTGCAGAGACCCTTAGTTGCACACATTGGCTTGCTGGGAGTGTGGGAACAACAGAGACAGGACTGGCAAGAGATGGTGAGTGAGGACAAAAAGAACTGAATGGGGCTAGGGCAAGTGGGGGCTCATGTATACAGACTCCTAGGCCAGGGGCAGGAGGCCAGATTTAACTTCTAAGTGTACAGGGCGCCCTGGGAGAGTTTGACCTCTACGGCTGACCTGGAGAAACTGGGTTGGAGAGGATGGAGACTGGAGGCAGGCAGGTCAGTTAGGTTATGGCAGCAGGGCTAACAACATTTCTGAGACTGTGTTCTGCTTCGTAAACAGAAGGAACTTTTGATTTCTAACCTGTTCCTAAATTGGGATCTGAAGATAACTTTTAATATGTACAAAAGTAAAAATATTGGCAAAATATGGCTTTCACTATAAATACTTATCACATTTCAGTCCTTACTGATGTGCCGTATTGACAAACAGCGCAAGGAAATGTTCCAGACCCTATTGCAAATGTTCGGTCTTCCCATCTTTACTTGGATGTTTACTTAAGTGTCTGTAGCATCCCAAGAGACTGCGAACTATGCCCGACTATTCCAATTCACGTTTCTAAAACCATCAGAGGAAAAGTCTTCACTAAATATCTCCTTTCCATTGGAATAAGCTGGTCTTTCTTCTAGAACTTTTCCAGGCCAGTGTTCACATGCTTCTCTTGTATTTTATCTTTCAGCACATTATCAAATTACAGTGATTTGAAGAAAGATTCTGGTGTGAACCTGAATGTTCCTAGGACCCCAGGAAGGCATGGACTAGCAACCACCCCTCAGCAAAAGCTCTTCTCCCAGCACCCACCACCGAAGCTAGAAAATGACACTGATCCAACTCAGGGTGTACAGACTGGTGTGGCTAATGGTGTGATAGCTGCACAAAACCAGATAGAATGGGAGGAGGATAAAGCGGCCACTCTTAGCCCAGAAACTCCAGTTCAAGCTCTGGAACCCTTGCTTGCTGTGAGCCTAGTGAACGGAGAAGGAGAGGAGGAAGCGACCACAGGACCTGCATCCCCCACAGCAAAGGATGATGATGGAAATGCTGCTGACAGTAGCTGTAGGACTCCCAGGGTCAGCCAGGTACTCCCCCTGGAAGAAGGAGGGGCAGACACGGAAGCCCAGGTGCAAGAGCGGGAAGATGGAGAAAGCCCTCTGGAATCGGACCAGCTGGACCCCCACCCTGAGATGAAGGTAACGCATGGGACTGGGTCATAAGTAGAGGAAGCACCAACTGCGCTATTGGTTCTAAAACTGGGGCACCTGGGTGGCTTAAGCTCAGGTCATGATCTCAGAGTCCTGGGATCAAGCCCCGCATCGGGCTCTCTGCTCAGCAGGGAGCCTGCTTCCTCCTCTCTCTCTGCCTGCCTCTCTGCCTGCTTGTGATCTCTCTCTGTCAAATAAATAAATAAATAAAATCTTTAAAAAATAAAACTCTACTTACTAGCACCCGTGAGATGTATGAATCAGATCACCCGCACCACCAGTTAAACAATTTTTAAGCATTAGCTGCTAATGAATGTTACCCCTACTCTATAAGGAAATATTTTGCTTTTTCTGGTGTCATTTCTGTTGGTCTTTCTATTATGATTTCAAGAGTCAGAACATTCGGAAGACATCAATATAGGAAAACCACAAGCTTGTTGTTTTTACTTAGAGAGGAAGAAAATGTTCTTTGTTGCTCTAGATGTAAGGGCTAGATCCCTAATATTTATGGACTAAGCAAGAGGAAATGGTGTAATTTTCGCTTTTCACACATTTCTAGTCTAGACGTGAAAAAGTAACTTGCACTAGCACACGTTTCATTTAAGGACACAAATATGGGAGTGCTCACAAATTACTCAACAGATTGTAACCATAACTCTTTCCAGGCTTCTAATTGTTTCTGTCATTTTAAAAAAAAATTTCTAATTAGTATAGTTTTAAAGCAGTCGACTTAATCTTGGATTTAAAAGCCTCTTTAAAGATCATCTTAGGAGCCACCTAAGCGGCTCTGTCAGTTAAGCATCTGGGCTCAGGTCATAGTCCCAGGGTCCTGGGATCAAGCCCTGCATTGGGAATTGTTACTCAGCAGGAAGCCTGCTTCTCCCTCTCCCACTCCCCCTGCTTATGTTCCCTCTCTCTCTGTCAAATAAATAAATAAAATCTTAAAATATATATATATCATCTTAGTTAAGCAATTCATTTATAGAAGTAGGGACAATTCCAGAAAGCCAAAGTGATTTTTCAGGTCACAAAAGCTTGGACCCTTGTGCCCTGACTGACAGGCCAATATTTGATACAAAAATATCACAAACTTAAGTGCCTAAACGCAGGATGTATCGATGAATACAGCATCCACGAATAATGTACTAGAGAGAGGGGAAGCTCTGGCAAACTAGAACTTTCGATCCTTTCCAAAGAGGGCTGCAGTTCAGTGAAACTCATTCAATGGCATATTTGTCTGTGTGCAGAATCTAAGCTTAATAGCTGATTTGCTGGTGAGATATGTTCCTAATTCACCTGGGCTATAGGGAAACTTTGATACAATTCTAGGAAAAAGACCATTGCATTTGTATTCTTTATGTCAATAAGATGCTTTGGAAGAATTAATAAATACAACTTTTACAAAATACCTGGAATTTCTCAGATGAAAGGTGCAATATAAGCATCATCATACAGTTCACTGGAAGACAAAGTTGTTTATGTGTCTGAGGACCAAAAACAAAACACACACACACACACATACACAAAAGTTCCCATTGCTCAGTTTCTCTTTTTAATTATAAATAACAGTCTGTGTAGGAGAGTTGAGAATTGAAAATTTGGCAATTATAGGAAAATCTGTCAATGACAAATCCAAGTTCTAAATTTATTTAGGATTTTTTATGGTACTGTGCCTTATGTGGCATTAACAAAGGGAGAAATTCAAAAGGACTGGTACTAAAATATCAGAGTAAAAAGCAGTTTATGTATTTACAACTTTAACTAAAATGAAATCCATGTTAGGGGATAGCTTTTACTAACCCTGAAAAAGGTCCCAAATAGACAAAAAGATAGGGATTTATTTTCTTCCAGTTAGTGAATAAATTTTAAGTGCTGACTGTCAGGCAGGGAAAGTTTAAATAAGGAAGTGGGTGGAAGAAAAGTGAGTCATACTTGGTAACGTTATCTGAAACATTAAAGAGACAGAGCCCTGCAAAGTGAATCTCTTCACTACATCTTGAGGTGGTGCTGCTGTGCTTGAACCATGGTGAACAGAAGAGGAGGTTAGAATCAAGAAGCTCAAGACTCCTTTAATAGTTGGGATGATGCCACCAGCAAGTGCCTATAAAGCAGTAAGAACTATTCGTATTAATATTTTCATTGGTCATGCCTTTGTTTACTGGGTAGTACTTTTTTCCCCCTGACCTATATTATTATCTATACATTCTCATAGAGGAGTCATATTTGGTTTGGGAGAGAATTGAATAGGGGCTTTGGTGTTAAACTAGTGCAATGAAGTAGCACAGCTGGCCTTTCTCCCATATGGGAGTGAGTAGTGGACAGCACATGCTGTGTGTAGGAACAGAAGTACAGTTCTCTCTGTAGAGCTATTGATACAAAATACCACATGTGTCTCTCCTCCGAAAGGGAGTACTGGGGGGACGCCTGGACGGCTCAGTCTGTTAAGCTCTGCCTTCGGCTCAGGTCATGGTCCCGGGATCTTGGGATCGAGCCCCACGTTTGGCTCCCTGCTCGATGGGGAGTCTGCTTCTCCCTTTCCTGCCTGCAGCCCCCTGCTTATGTGCTCTCCCTCCCACTCTCTCTCTCTCTCTCTCTCTCTCTCTCTGTCAAATAAAGAAATAAATCTTTTTTAAAAAATAAAGGGAGTGTTAGGATTTAATTTCTATGTGGTGATAATAGTTCTCCTTTGTTGCTCTGGTGTCTGTTACATTGCCTTTGTTCAAATACGCAAATATAAATGTTAGTAATGTTAAGATGTTATGTGATATATATATATATATTTTGTCACAGTTAAAAAAAGAAAAATGAAATGTTAAAAATAAGTTAGTCGTATATAGTAGAACCATTGGAACCAGGAAGTTTGGGTGCTGCTTTGACTCACCCACTAACTAGTGGTATGACCTTAAACAAATCAAATTATTTGTGCCTTTAGTTAAAGAATATTAACTGGGTGTGATTGTAAAGCCCTTTTCAGTGATACTGTAATAATCACTTTCTGCTGTTGTTGATGAGCATCTTCCTTTGTTAGCATAGCCGGTATTGCCAGCTGCCTCTTGAACTGTCTAATGTATCAAACCTCTTAAGATATAAAGGAATATCTGGGTTTCACTCTGCAGGCAACTGAAAGAAATTACTTCGGACTTTATATAACTCAAGGTAGAGACATCTCGATAGTCTTAGCTAAGTTTAAGCCAGTATTAAATGTAATGGCTGTTTCTTAAATGCTGGCCAAGAATGGGAGAAGGAGGGATTGGGGGATGAAGGAGTAGGAGCAGAGTAGAATTGCAAAGATTGTCCAGAAAAGCAGATACACACTAAAATAGATCTTGAACAGTCATTATTAATAATGAGAACTGACTTGAAAATTGTCTCAGCTTGAGTTACTTTCACTGATATCTGATATATTATTGTGATCAAGAATCACTTCAGTGGTGAATACAGAATATTGTTACTTTTACTTTGTAAAAGATAATACCTACCTCACTGAAACTATTGTTCTTACCATACTTTAGCAAAGCTACACTTTTCCAATATTGAAACTTTTCGTAGCATCAGTGATCTCGAATACAGCCAGATGCCTCAAAGTAAGCAGATAGTTTTTTAAAAGCCTCTGAAGTAAAGGAAAATTGTGAGCACTTTGTGACACCTTTAGCTCTTACCCATAAGGTATTATCAGTATCTTTAAATTAAAGTGAATTGTGCATTACAAGAGATTAAAAGACTGAAGTCTGCTAAGGGGGAGATGTCATTAGAAGGAAACCTTAAAACCCCTAAGCGACAGGGGACAGGAAACGGTCACATGTGCCTACATACTTGAGGGCTTCAGTACTTCAGGGGTAACAGTATTATAATCCCTGTTTGGCATGACTGACTTGGGTTATCATAAATAGCTTAACTATATTAAGAGACTCAGGTAAATGGGTCAGGACATTTTAGAATGACTTTCATTTAAGGATGGATTTTTTTTTTTTTCTCAGATTTATGTGCTTCAGTGAGTAAGCTTCATTAGAAATGCATTAGTATGGAATGCATTCATTGATTACACCATTTAATAAACACTTCTTTTTATAGTTTTCATGAACCTTTTAATACCCAAGATCTACTTTAACAGGTTGTAGTTGTAAATCTCCCTGCGGCTTATTACTGTTTCCTTCCTCTGTATTCATATTGTAAGCCAAATATAAACCTTCAGATGGATGCTTTCTAAGACTAAAGTTGATAGAAATTACAAATCTGCTATTGGCAACATAATAATAAGTCTAATAATAGCAGTTTTATCAAGAATATTATAGACACCTTTTATTTTATTTTTTTTTAAGATTTTACTTTTTTATTTGACAGAGATCACAAGTAGGCAGAGAGACAGGCAGAGAGAAAGAGGGAAGCAGGCTCCCTGCTGAGCAGAGAGCCCGATGCGGGGCTCTATCCCAGGACCCTGAGATCATGACCTGAGCTGAAGGCAGAGGCTTAACCCACTGAACCACCCAGATGCCCCTACAGACACCTTTTTAATTAATCCTTCATTTCACCAAAAATGAAAGAAATTATATAATAAGGTGAGGAATTGATGAAGATAGAAATTTAATACAATTGATAGAGAATTGACAACATAGAGATTTATAGAAATATTTTTTTAAAAAATTAAGTTTTTTTTCTAGTGCCTTGTTTTTTTAATTACCATTTTACTTATATTTTGACATAAGCCCTGAGAGTTTAAAACCTTTGAACCTACTCAAAAATTAAGAAGATAATCATCTTTTAAGGAAAAGAATGACAGAATCAAATTTAGAAGTAGTGCAAATAGAAAACCAATGGTATAATCCAGGTTAACACACTTTCCTTTTTTTTTTTTTCTTTTAACTTCACTTAATTGTGAACCTTAACACTGTTGATTTTGCAGGATATAATATAAGGTATCAGAGTTTTCTGTGAGTTAAAACATAATACTAACCTTGGTTGTCTCTTCCTTATGACGGGCTACAAGTTCTTTTTTTTTTGTGAGGCTTTAAATATCTTTGCTCTCTTTTGAAAAATAAAGGGGGCAGCTGTTGAGATCATGTTAGACCTGAAGACAAATAAGTTACTCCCTAGCTGTTTCTTCTCTTGCCAACTCAGCTTCCATTCAAAGAATGTGAAAGACAGCAGAAGCAATGGAATTATCCAGCTTCGCTAGTCAGTCTTTGTTTTTGCTGGTATTACAGGGAAAGTTCTCACTTAGAACTGAATGGTGAATTTAGAAAGTTCTTTATTTTTGGAGGCTCCATTTAGTATAGTGGAAAGGTGTAAGAAAGTAAAATGAGAAAAAAACGAACTTCACAGAGACTGTACCTGAAAAAAACACCTGTTCCATTTGTAAATTCAGTATGTGGGGCATACTGTGCTAGGTGCTAGAAACAAATGAACAAGACATACCCTACCTCCAAAGCCTCAGTCTACACAGTAAAGAGACATAAGTAAATCCCCATACTGTGGTATGATCCATGCTTCGCAAACACAGATAAGGAATGACCTGTGCCTGGGAGAGGGCTGACTAGGGGTGCAGACTGCTGAAAAGCAGTTGAATTTAGCTTAAAGCAAAATGATGGGGAAGTTGCTGGGTAGTTGAGAATGGACAGGAATGTGGTGAGGTAGTGAAGAGTGGCTGTATCTAGTCAGAGACAAGTGGATAGATGTCATATTTGTGGGTGTTTCTGGCCTGATAAGAAGAGGCCAGAGGGCCAGAGAATTGTGTGTAAAAGGATGGGTTTAAAAAGAAAACATAAGCTATGGATTGCAGTGGGTTTGTATGCTTAAACTGTATTGTTCCTTGCTGAAAACTGGGTTTTTTAAAATTGTGGATAAAAGTTAATAATCCTCATAAAAAAATCAAGAAAATGCAAAGAAAATACAAAGATCACCCATATTTCCATCATCCAAAGAGAGCTGCTTTAGTATTTAACATTTCAGCTTGTTTTTCTGAGCTGATTTTGGGGGGGGACCTTTTTTTTTTTTCAATAGCCTAGTATATGGTCATTCTGCATCCTGTTTTGTAGGATTAAACATAGGAGTTTTCCTGTGTTATTTCAAACATTCCATAAGTCTAATACTATCTGGCCTCTGACCTCTGAGGCACTTAATTAAAGCATGGAAGTGACATGATTATACATTTGTGTGGGTTTTAGAGAAATGAGTCAGATAAAAGGAAAACAGATGGATCAGTTGTAAGCAACTGCAGTAATCCAGGTGTGAGAGGATGAGGTCCTGGACGGATGCGGCGGTGGGTTAGGACAAGGAAGAGAGATTTCTGAGGGCCTCCTGGATGGAGGTAGGGAATGAGCCATGTTCAACTCCTAGCTTGGAAGAAGTGGCAGATGGTGTATCACCTACTGAACTACAAGAGAATAGAAGGAGCAAACGTATTTGGGAGAGCAAAAATTTAACTGGGTTTAGACATACTGAATTTGAGGCATTTGTGGACTGTCCTCATGAAGATGTCTCAGACAAAAATGAAATACTCTGGAAACGTTAACAGTCAACTGGTTAAGAATGAAGACTTTAGATTTAAAAGAGATGAGTTCACACTCCAGCTTTGTCACTTACCAGTTAGGTGACCTCAGACGTAGTACTTTACTGTAATTTTGGCAGGTCTTGGTTTCTCACTATGTTCATGAAATAGTTGAGGTGGCTGACAGGAAAGAACGTAATTGTGTTTGGAATGATGGGAGGGAGCTAATTAGGTTGAGTTTTGTACTACTGAGTTTATGGTACCTGTAGGACGTCCGTTGGAGATATTAATGAAGCAAGTGGAAATACAGATCTGGAGCTCAGGAAAGAGGATAAGAATGTAAGAGGATGTACATAAGGGTGTGATTAATTTTGCTAAAATAGAATGTGCAGGAACAGGAAGAGAAGGGCAAGGACTGAGCCGTGGAGAGCACAAACACGATCAAAAGGGGAACATACTGAGTTGTGTGAGAGGGAAAAAAAAGAGAGAACAATGTCCTGAGAACCACAGGATTTGGGGGAGGGGGGCACAGGATTATTGGTGAGCTTATAAGAATGGTCATCATTTAGAATAAGGAATCTTGAAGCCTTGGCCTTACTGGGACAGTATAGCTGACTAGCTCATAGAACCCGGGTAACCAAATTAATAAAAGCAGAACATTTACATTGCGCATATACTGTTTGCAAGGCACTGCAGAAAGTACAAAGAGGAAACAGCTGAAAAGGAGTATTGAGATAAATAACCATCATGTAAGATATCTTGAGTCAAAGGGGAAAAGAGAACTCAAAGATAAAGTCAAGGTTCAGAGCATGGCTGAGAGGGTGAATTCTTCCTTGTTAGCATAAATCAAGGAGTAGGGAGAGTCTGGAACTCAGTGAGTGAGATACTAAGACTACAGTTTAGAGGTGACTCTTAGGCTTGGTGCTGAATGTGTCCATTAGGAAAGCGCCCCCAGAGAGGCCAGTGAGATAGCCTCCAGGGGTTGAGGACAATGGAAAAGGTTAGGTCTCATGGTGACTTGTGACTAAGATTCTGAAGGCCAAGGTCAAAGGTAGTGGGTATAATCAACGGTCTCCCCAGCATTGCTGAGTGGCCTGAAACAAACAAACAAAAAAAAAAGGTGCAGTGGGAGTGAGGCAAGTGAGGTACTGCAGATCAGCAGTACCAAGAGAACAAGGAGATAATGGAGTCAAAGATGGGGTTTAACAGCATGTTGACATGAATCAGGAGTTTTGGGAAAGCAAGGTGTTTGGAGGTCACAATGCATATAAAGACATTGTTTGGCATAGGTGGGAGAGAAATCTTAAAAACACAGCCGTTGTATGATAAAACAAAACTAAAGAAAATAAAACAAAAGCAATATACCATCACCCTGGGGGTCAGGAAGACAGGCTCAAGAGCCAGACTTTCTAGGTTTGCAGCCCAGCTCAGCCACTTACTTACTAGTTGTATGACCTCTAACAGATCACTTAAATCTCTCTGTACTTTAGTTTCTTCATCTGCAACGTGGAAATAATAATACCTGTCTTACACAGTCATTACAAGGCAAAAATCACTGAATCGTAAAGGATTTAGAACACTGCCTTAAAACATAATGAGAGCTGTCTGTTCAAAAAACATAAATTAAAATCCTGTTTCCTCATCTGTAAGTCAAGATGAACAGATTCATGACCTGAGATCTCCCTTGATAGATCCAATGTTCAGCATATCCTGCCAGGTGACTATCCCAACAGCTGTCGGTTCCCGGTGAAGCTGACGTGCTCCTTTGCAGGATGCACAGAAATAATTTTGCATGCCACTTCCTTTTTTAAACCCTGGTTTCCTATATTTTGTTTGTTTCTCTTGCTTGAGGACCATCGGTTATTTCCACATAGTGCACTCACTTATGTGCATGAGGTTTTAACTCGGGAACTATCATCAGAAACGCTTATTAGTGACCTAATTACTTTGATCATCTGCTTGGACTTGGGATAGGTGAATTCAGTTATTGATTGTGAGCATATATTAAATTGTCCTTAGTGCCTGATCTTTAATTTCTGCAAAAGGCAAAGGACAGTTTAGTCTAATGTATACTAAACTGGGCATAAGAAGAACAAAGTTCTCTATTTACTACCACTTACTTCCTGTCTGATCTTGTGCAAGCTTAACTAAATTGTGCTTCTCAGTCCAAGCTCTCTTTGTCCTTCTCCCTGCCCTATCTCAAAAGGATATAATGTAAACCTTCTGATTAAAACTTCTCACTTGACTATTCTCTGTTTTGAACTGAATAAATAGTGTAGAGGACATCAGATTGGAAAAATAGTGGTGCTGGGGCAAAAGTAGGCTTGGACTTTGCTCCCAAAGCTTCCTGAAGGATCATGCTAAAGTAAAAACTGTTTATTCTTGTGATACTATACATTAAAGCCCTGGGAAAGGGATAACGTGTGTATCATAGTGAGTATTCTTTTTCCTGTAATGTGAACCTGGGGATAATTTCTTGCTGATTACAGATCTTCCCTGAGACCATGTGACCTTCCTTATGGCATTATTATATGATCTTAATTGAACACAAAATCTGTACTTTAGTCTCTCTTTTTTTTTTTTTTTTTAAATACGAGAGAACGAATCTACACCTTTATTTACTTTTCATTAAATTTAAATCCTTGGGTACAGCATCACAAGGATTCTGTGGCCAATGGCTTTAGCAGGAAGGTTGCCTTGGAATTTCGCACAAACCATGCCGCTGTTCCCGTGAGCACGAGTTACTTTTCCCCAGATTACTCTGGTTTTGTTTGGTTTGCCACCAGGAGTCACTGTGTTGTTGTTTGCTTTGTACACGTAAGCACATCTCTTGCTTAGATAGAATTCTGTTTCATCTTGAGCATATACACCTTCGATTTTAAGAAGAGCTGTGTGTTCCCTCTGGTTGCAGAGACCCCGCTTATAGCCAGCAAAAATGGCCTTGGACCACAGCCTTCCAGATGTTATTCGGTGTTTTAGAGGAGTCCTGTTCCCAGCACACCTCACTTACTGGCGCCCAAAGTTCAGCAACAAGAATTCCACTCAGCTCCCTCCCTTATCTTCTTATCTCACAAATCCATAGGGGCGTCTCTTAAAGAGCCATAACAAAGCAAGAACTTTATTTTTACAGACCAAGATAGGAATCCTGGTTCAGTTACTTCCTAGCTATATGATGTTAGGCAGGTTCCCCATCCTCATTAAGACACTGCTTCCTTATCTATAAAATGAGAAGATAATGATATCTGCTTCCCAAGATATGAGTAGGATTCCATTAGATAATTCATGTGAAACACATACAGTTTGCCTAGCACCCAGTAAATACTCTCTAAATTGTTGGGGCCCTCGCTGTCTCCCACTTGTGATCGCCTCCCTTGGCTTCCCTGATCTTTAGTATAATGAGAAAAAAATCTGTACAGTTCTGGAATATTGGAATGAAGGTGTCAAGACAGGTTAGAGACTTTAAGATGCTTTTTGAGATGATAGGCCAATTATGTGACATTCAAATATCATTGTCATCTCATTTTAAATTATCATCTGGAGCCACATGGAAGACTTTAATGTCTAGGAAGACATTAAAAATGAGCTATCAAAATGTTGATGCATCTCACGAATTGTACAAAATCAAGTGTTTATTCCCTAAGTTGACTCATCTTACTTTGAAAGAATGGACTTCAGGGAAAGCGGAAACATACGTATTCATACAAAGCCACATTTGCCTTCTTCGTGGAAGAATTTAATTAATTGGTTAGAAACTTCCAGGACCTAGAAACATTCATTCTGGTTGTAAAAAACCCAATAATTTATATACATATTATTTTAAATATAACCTATAGTGAATATATAGAAAGAACTGTAAGAACTTTTAATAGTTTTGATTCAATGTATTTAGAAAAAAATTCTTCCTGCTTTAAATAAAATCATGAGAATATGCACTGAAAAGTTAAAAAGTACAATTGAGTAGGAAAGCATGAAATCAATATCTGATTCATTTTTATGTAATTGAAGGTTTTGCCCTTAAAGCATCTTCCAGAAAACTCTAATTGTTGATGAACCTTTATGAAGTTCTTTCCAAAATGTCTTCTCCCCTACTTGGTGTTTTGAGGCATGTGGCAATGCGTATGGCACTGAAGAATGAATTGCTGGCTCCACACAAGCGTCTTCTGCCTACCCAGTAAATGAAGTCTGTGAGCAGCAGTGGGGGCTCTTTGTCTGGGCTCCTGCCATATGGAAGAGTCATGCCAAAAGGTCTGAAAAGGAGCAGCAGGAGCTGGTGACATCTGTAAGTAGGGAGGCAGAACCGACAGTGCTGCGCATTCAGGAGCCAGCAGGCACAGTGACTCACCACCAGACTGAACCTGACCTAGTGGGAAGGCAGAGGATCTCTGCTGAAAGGCTGCCACACATGCGAAGGCACACAGTCCTAGCCTAGCAAGTGCACTGTGCAGAGAGGAGAGAGAAGCAGAGGAAAGTAAATTGTGTCCTTTTTTGCTGTAAGAGGCATGCATCTTACCTTTTCAGTTGGGATCGTTTAGACATACTCTATTGTATTTTTGTTTGAGGCAGTACTCTGAGAATCAGCTTTCAGTGTAGGGACGTGGTGATTCTTTGCAAGTGAAAAAAAATCTGCTTATTTTATAGAGGAATATCAAAGGTAAGATGGCTTTTCTATAGCATATTCTCATTATGTTAAGTGAAGTCTGTGTATTAGGCTAATGGGATTTCTTTGTTGTTAAATCAATATTGTGTGGCTATTAGTATTTTCCAAAAAAATCATTAAGAATATATGACTTAGTAAAGTGCTGAGCACAATGTAGGGATACATAGTTTTAAGTGGCAAATAATATGAGACAATATTATATAACTTGACATATTTAACTTTCTACTTAAAAAAATTTCCATGCTGGGGCACCTAGGTGGCTCAGTGGGTTTAACCTCTGCCTTCAGCTCAGGTAATGATCTCAGGGTCCTGGGATCGAGCCCCACATCGGGCTCTCTGCTCAGCTCTCTGCCTACTTGTGATCTCTCTGTCAAATAAATAAATAAATATCTTTTAAAAATATATATCATGCTGTATCTCAAGTGTATCAGCAATTTTAAAACAGGTTTGTTATTTAAGCATAAGTCGGACAGAGTAGTAGAGGCCCATGTTCACAGACCGATCAGGTATTTCTCCCTAAATGTACTCACATTGAGTTTCAGTAACTAATTTTTTAAAGATAGAACCCATCAGGGGTGCCTGAGTGGCTCAGTCTATTAAGCCTCTGCTGTCGGCTCAGGTCATGATCTTAGGATCCTGGGATGGAGCTCTGCTTTGGGCTCTCTGCTCAGCAATGAGTCTGCTTCTCCCCTTCCCTCTGCTCCTCACCCCACTCTTTCTCTCTCTCTCAAATTAATAAAACTTTTTTAAAAAATAAAATGAAATTGGGAGGCTCAGTCGTTAAGAATCTCCCTTTGGCTCAGGTCATGATCCCAGGGTCCTGGGATCGAGCCCCACTTTGGGCTCCTTGCTCAGTGGGAAGCCTGCTTCTCCCTCTCCTGCTTCCCCTGCTTGTGTTCCCTCTCTTGTTGTCTCTCTGTCAAATAAATAAGTAAATAAATCTTAAAAAAAACAAGTGAAATGAAATAAAGTTAGAAACCATTATATCATTACATCAAATATGACTGAATTTTTAATATCTGATAATTCTTAAGATGCTGAGAAGCCTGTTATAATTAGAAATTATATTAGAGAAAGAATGTGTAAATTCAAATGCCTGGTAGATACCACATTTCATTTTCAAGTGGGTAGTTTATAATTTGTTAGTCTGTATCCCATGCAGACACTTATTACAGTCTTGTTTCTAGTTGCAGAGAAGAGTAAGAGTGAGAACCATAATGTAAAGTCCCATGCTTTCCTATGTGATTGGAATCGGATTTAGTTACCTTTTAACAGCGTAACTTTGGACAAGTCACCTGGCCTCTCTGAGCCTTGGAATTTTTGTTTTGTTCTATGTGTGTGCTGCCTATAAAACAGGAATAATGTATCTATGCTATAGACTTATCGTAAGGCTTAGTCAACTTACGTAAATAAAATATAACAGTGTCTTGTGCCTAACAAGGGATCAGTGAATAAGTGTTAGCTGTTCTTCTAGTGAAATTGTTGTTTGGGTCCGTGATTTCCTCACCCCCACCACAAAAATCCCTAGTAATTTTTCATAAACCTATATGATGTGATGAAGCTGAATGTCAGCAAGTTTACTCTTGATTATCTTGTGTTGGTTTTGGCAAGGTCAGGGACTTGACATTAGAAGACCATCTGTGGAAGGACACAGGTTTTTGCTAATAACTGCTGACATCTCCCTTGGATTTTGCAAATTATGATCAGAATACCTTCAATTTGCCAAGTTCAGCTAAAGTATGATTTAGAGTCAGCAAAAGATCATTTATTATAAGCTTCCTATTTAAGATCCTGTAGGATGTGGAACACCTCAGGAGTGACTTCACTGCATAGCAATAACTGACCATATGACCTGTTGGTTAATGAATTTGCTGACTCATAAAAAATGTATTAAAAGATGGCACAAACTTTGCTGGGTGGTTTTCTTTAGAGGTATTTGTTAAAACTAGAATCAGAGCATATGAAAGTATGTGAATGAGTCAAAAAGATAGAGTAGTATCACTATTAGAATAAAACTCAGGGCTTGGAAAGAGCCCCCACTAATACTAATGACAACAAGGATGTGTCTCAAATGCATTTTGAGAAGTGGAAGACACAAGTCTCAAAAGGCACATACTGTGTGATTCCATTTATACAACATTCTGAAAAAGAGAAGCTCTGTTAACAGAAGCTGGTGATAGGAGAAAAGTGTGGGGTGGAGAGGAGGGAGACCCAGTGCATCTACCCTCATGTTTCATTGGCTCCTGAACCAGTCACTCTGTATTCTCGATTTTATACCAGTCAGGGCCGTCCTTTTGATCTGGGGCATGAGGATAATTTCTCCAAAGGAAAGCCTACACATAGAACACTGAACAAATCTGGATATCATTAAGAAATGGAAGGAAAGGATGTCAAATAGGCAAATGATAATGCTAATACTTTAACCTGAATTTGTTTAACCAAAACCTTGGCTACTTGTGGGATTTAATGACTACATAGTTTTTATCTCAATATTTTTGAGACCACTAATTATTTACATAGTATTATGTTACTTTACCTGAAGACTTCACATAAAAATACCTCATTCCAGTGCTGCTGTAAAAAGCAAAATGATAATTTTTCATATTCGAACAGATATTGCATAGGGGCACCTGGGTGGGTCAGTGGGTTAAGCCTCTGCCTTCAGCTCAGGTCATGATCTCAGGATGCTGGGATCAAGCCCTGCATCGGGCTCTTTGCCTAGCAGGGAGCCTGCTTCCCCATCTTTCTCTGCCTGCTTCTCTGCCTACTTGTAATCTCTTTCTGTCAAATAAATAAAATCTTAAAAAAAAAAAACAGATATTGCATAAAGCATAAAAGTAGACCACCTATGTCGAACACAGTGAAGCATTCCTATAGCTTAATAGCATTTTATACATAGTTTAAAATGTAGTCTTCACACAAATTAGACACTGGTTTAGAATATACTTTGTTCTGCTTTCCTATTAGTTTTTACTAAACACTTACTGGGCTTCATACTTGCCTAGAATGAAAAGGATACTTCAGCAAGTAGCTAGGTAGAAATTTTTCAAAAAAAAAAAAAAAAATGTTCAGATGTAAAATACAAAATGAAAAAAAGTGGGGGGGGGGTAAAAAAATAGAAAATGAGTTCTGATAGGACCAAGCCCAAGAGCTTTGGATAGTTGAAGAAGGCTCCATGGACAAGAAATGGAAGGAATTCAGGAGGCCATCCAAAAACAAAGTAAGTCTTAAACACCTAGAGAGATAAAGCAAGAATGTATGCCATGCAGAGAGGATGGAAAGAAGAAAGGTTTGGGAATGGACATGTTTGGATAACAGTGTATTAGATTGGTTTGTTTGGAGGGAAGGGTACCTGCAGAGATACAACGAGAAAAACATCTGAGGAAGTGAGTAGAGATGGGATTTGAACAACCTTGAATGATACATAGAGTCTAGATTTTATTCTGCTGGTGAACAGAGGACTGTTGGAAGTTTTCCTTCTATGGCAAGTAGGAAGATCTTGGCAAAGCAGAGTTAGAAAGATTGCTCATACAGGGGCGCCTGGGTGGCTCAGTGGATTAAGCCGCTGCCCTCGGCTCGGGTCATGATCTCAGGGTCCTGGGATCGAGTCCCACATCGGGCTCTCTGTTCAGCAGGGAGCCTGCTTCCTCCTCTCTCTGCCTGCCTCTCTGCCTACTTGTGATCTCTCTCTCTGTCAAATAAAATAAAAAATCTAAAAAAAAAAAAAAGAAAGATTGCTCATACAACAGCATACAAAGTGGGTCTAACTAGCCCAAAAAAATAAAAAGAAAGAAAGAAAGGTAGGGGCACCCGCAGTGGGTTAAGCCTCTGCCTTCAGCTCAGGTCGTGATCTCAGGGTCCTGAGATTGAGCCCCACATCCAGCTCTCTGCTCAGCAGGGAGCCTGCTTCCCCCTCTCTCTCTGCCTGACTCTCTGCCTACTTGTGATCTCTCTCTGTCAAAAAATTAAATAAAATCTTTTAAAAAAAAATGGTAGAATCAGATCAACTGGGAGCTGATGACTGGCCTGGACTTGAAATATGGTATGAGCAAAACTGGGTGGCAGTGATGAAAATTTTAATGTTGGATACTAATATGAGTAGGAGCTCATAACAGCTGGGTTTTGTGGTAGGGAACTAAGTTTAGAGTGATTCAAGATACCAAAGCCAGGTAACTGGAAAGGGATGGAACCATTACCAGACTGGTAAAGTTCTGGTGGGGTGGGGTGGGTGGCATGGGGTAGGGAGGGAGGTAGTAGGAGAGAGGTTTTCCTGAAAAGATGAGTTTGGACTTACATTAACAGCAGGCCAAAGTGGTAATAAATGTCCAACAGTAGTTAATTTTGGATGATTGTTACTCATTCATTCATTCAGCAATATTTTATTGAATGCCAGTATTTTTTTGAAGAAAGAGAGTTAGTGTTAGCAAGAAAAAAATGTTCCCATTCTCATGGAACTGGCAAAACTATACAAATATATTTAAGGAAATAATAAAATGTTTGTATTTAAAATAATATGGGTAGAGGGAGGTGAGCATAGATGAAACAAGATTAGCAATGAATTGATAGCTGTTGAAGCTCAGTAATGGGTACATACTGGTTCATTTTACTGTTATATGTGATTGAAATTTTCTCTAACATTTTTTAAAAAGGCAAAAAGTTGGTTGCATAATGCTAATAATTAGACAAGGTATCTGATAGATTGATGAAATCACAGCTAAAAGTGTGGTCTGAGAGAGGTGGGAAGAAAATGAGCCAAATACGCTGTCTGAGAAAGATAAAAGTTGTTTCAAGGACAAAGATGATAATGTTAATTTTGACTAAATTTAGGCTAAAGATGTTATAAGTTAAACCTAGCAGATTATTTATTTTTAATTTTGTTCATTTCTGGTTGGATGGTCCTTCATGGCTGAAAGGAATTGAGTACCTGAGAAGCTTGAGAAAACTGTTTTGATACTTGATAAGGTTGTTTATTACCTGAAAAATATGTCCAGGATTTATTTTCTAATATGTGAACATCTATTGTATTTTTAGGAAACTAATGAGCAAAAGCTTCACAAAATAGCCAACGAACTTTTGCTTACAGAAAGAGCTTATGTCAACCGACTTGACCTCTTAGATCAGGTAAGATTTTCCCTTTCAGGATTATTTTTTGGCATTGTACATTATTTTTAGTAATCAAGGGGTTTTAGAAACTATAAAGGACATGACTGTTCTTGGTCAGTAGAAGCTTTTTCTTTAAGAAAACCTTTAGGATTTTTAGCTTTGGCAGTGAATTCACCAGACACAAAGGGTTTCAGTTCATAAAGAACAGATTCAAGGACTCTGAGTCACAAAATGCCTTGATCCGTATCTTTCAAAAATCAACACTACTATGTTTCTTGTCCATTTATTATGATCCTAGATCCGTAGGATCTGTTATATTATACATATCTATTACCATTATAACCCAAATAAGAGACTGGCGATTCTCATTCGTACATGAATATGTCACTGATTCTGTCTCATGCACTCTTCACCCCCATGTGAGTCATCTGAATTGACGGAGTAATAGGGCCAGAAGAATTTTGAGCCTTCACTTACTTGTTCAAGCTTGTAGGAGACATCTAATACAGTGCCTGGTGTAAAGTTGCATGGTCAATATTTGTTGGAAATGACATACTACTTTCTCACATTTTGTACTCTCATCATGGTGGAGGCTTGAGTATCATTTCAAATACATGTACATTTACAAGCAAAATTTTAAAATACATCATAAGAAGCACTTGAAAACCAAGGCCTCTTAAAATTGTTTTAATGATAAAAAAAAAAATAAGATAATTGATAGATTGTTCATAGAGTCTCCTCTGACTAGAAGAGAAAGTTGCCATGTTTGAGTGTTGATTCTAAAAAGAACTATCCGACTTCTGCCATTGGAAAACTGGAGCTTCAAGGGAACATGCCATCCTGGGCAACCTTCTTATCATTGGTTCCCAGAGTGAACTCTAGCCCTGTTAGAGTGAGCCTTAAGGGATCAGATTAGGATTCTGTTCTTTGAAATAATGAGTTTGTGACTTAAACACTAACTTTCCAAAGAATTTCACTGTAAGTCCATCAATTCATGTTGAATTGGTACATTTGAAACAATTTTTCTCCTCATGGGCATTACAGACCTGAAATATTAGGTATTCCCATGTTTTTTCCTCTTAATCAGGTTTTGTGGGTTTTTGTTTTTTTTATTTTTTGTTATTTTAGCCATATTAGCTTGTCAGCTACTATTGTTGACCTTTTAGAATTTTAGAGTATTAAATACTTACAATATCCTATCTATTGGAGTTTTTAAGGACATAATTTTGTGTTCTTTTTGCCTACCAAGAAAATGCAGTGGAGGTGAATTTAGAAAATTAACAACCATCTGGACATTATGAGGGAACAGACCTCCTTCTGCCTACATTTAACAGAATGGTAATTAAGAGGTATAGTAGCTCTAGTGGAGTATAGCTTAAGACTGCAATTATTTTTTATTGTTTTTAAGATATTCATTATTATGTGCAGGAGATCCTTTTATTCTCTTTTAAGTGTTCAGGTTATCATGCATTATTACTTAAAAGCAGGGAAACATCTGTGAGCTGAAATACTTTTACTTATCCACTGACCAGATAACTAACTAAGCACCTGTTCTGCTGGGGGAGCTAAACTATGATGGCCTCCCTCCCCAAGGGGGAGTACAGTTTTAATAGGGAAAATGAGATTTATGCCAACAAATTACAGTAAAGGGCAGTATGATATACATGCCACAAAATCATTCAAAACATAAAGAGGAGTGAAAAATACCACAGTTGTATATAAAGTTTTCCATCTCTCTTAACTCTACGTGTAGATAGGAGTAAATCCCTTTCCCTCAGTTGGAAATTCTCTGGCATAGAAAGATTAAAATCCCCTAGATAGAAGCATGGCTTAGGTTAGAGTCAAGTTTTCTAATTCTAATTCCTTCTTCTCAATCAAAGCATATATTCAGACATTTCAAAAATGATTTATTTCTTGAACCATGAACCTTTTTGTTGATTGAACAAAAGTTACTGAGAGCCCACTCTATGCCTAGCACAGTGCTGGGTGGGAACCAATAAATTTAAAGTAATGTTTGCTTTATTCTCTTATTCAGGTATTTTACTGCAAATTATTAGAAGAAGCAAATCGAGGCTCATTTCCAGCAGAGATGGTGAATAAAATCTTTTCTAATATTTCATCAATAAATGCCTTCCATAGTAAATTCCTATTGCCAGAGCTGGAAAAACGAATGCAAGAATGGTAAGAGGAGTAGACGGCAAATGATGTGTCTCAGGCAGTCACGTTAGGTGCTGTGTTACTCGCTTTTAAATTGAAACAATACTGCACAGAGAGCTATAGCCAAACATGGGTGTTAAATTTTTACCATAAAGACCACTGATAGGAATTGTGGTATACTTCTAGCTTTGGTTGGAAGGAATTTCATCTCTGCTCTCCAAACTATCTTTTGACTAGTGGAGATGAGATATCAGGGGGTAATCTGGAGCTTTAAAAGCTCCATAGCAGGTCTTTTTACTATGTCATTCCTAAACTCCCTTTAAAAAGGTACTACTTTATTCTCTACCCATGTCACAGCAAGGTGGGTCTGATAAAGCACAGGGAGTGTATAGAAAGTGATCACTTCATTTGGAGTCCTATTAATTCACATACTCTGTAAGAAATCTTAATGCTTTGTTTCTTGTACAGGGTATAGAAAGTGATCACTTCATTTGGAGTCCTATTAATTCACATACTCTGTAAGAAATCTTAATGCTTTGTTTCTTTGTACAGGGAAACAACCCCTAGAATTGGTGACATCCTTCAGAAATTGGCACCATTCCTTAAGATGTATGGAGAATATGTGAAAGGATTTGATAACGCAATGGAATTGGTTAAAAACATGACCGAGCGTACTCCCCAGTTCAAATCAGTAGTTGAAGAAATTCAGGTAATTGGACTCTTCTGTTCAAGGCTATGAGTTAATTTTTCTGTACAAATCATAAGGTCTTCTGATCTAAATTTGAGATTGAGACATCTTGTGAGGCTCTCTGTCTCAGGGGTTAGAGTATTGGTCTTCTAAATTGAGACATCTGTCTGAGACAGCCAAATGCCATGCTATTCTGAATTACGCAAAAATCATCTCTGCAAAATTAACATATTTATTGAGCACATGCCTTGTGCTAAGTAGTAAATTCTCCATTTACATTTGAGTCTAGCTTTTATAAAGATCCACATAAATTTATAAAGTGAGTTCCCATTCGGGTCTATGCTTCTCTTGCTTTCTTTCAGAGGTTGAGATGATAGAATGAATATATAAATGAATATAAAGAATGATTGCCATAAACCCTGACATTCTGCAAACATTATTATTATTATTCTGGGTGTGTGTGTGTGTGTGTGTGTGTGTGTGTGTGTGTGACGTTATATATGTATACTGATTTTTTTTTTTTCAATTTCACCAAACCTGGATAATGTGCTTTGATAACAGCATAGTAATTTCTGTTTGATTTTCTAGTTAAAGTTGTTAATGACTTATTATTATTTAATAAAGTTTAAAAATCAAAAAGGAATTCTATAGATCACGTAAGATTTTTATGGCAGGGATTCTGTTGCTCCTTCTCTGTTTTCTTTTGTGCTAGATAAATATTTTTTATTTTACCATTTTAATCCTTTAAATTTTAAAACTGTTTTTCATTTTTTCCTGCTGTTTGTTGGAGGAATTATAATATGTATTTTAATTTATCACAGTCTACTTCAGATTAATACTGACCTTAATTCTGTAAAATACAGGCATTTTGCTATGCACCATGCTTTTAGTCTGAGATACATTACCCTTGTATGTTTTAAATCGAATAATACAGAGATATAATCATTTCTTATAACTTTATGTCTTTGAAGGAAGGGAGGATGTGAGAAAAAAATATATCTATAAATATGTTTATTAAACCATATATTTGCCATTTCTGAAATAAGTTTCTTTCCACATAAAGTGGTAAGTGTTTCTTGCAAGGCAGAGAATGAATAGCAACAAATTTTCTTGGTCTTTGTTTATCTGGGAATATCCTTATTTTTTCTACATTGTTGAATTGTGTTGCTGGATACAGAATTCTTGGTCAATACTTTGTTGTGTGTGTTTTTTTTTTTTTCTTTCAGCAAAATGAATATTATTTCACTGTGCTCCATCCTCTCTTGTTTTATATGGGAAGTTAGGAACTGTATTGATATTTTTTGTATGTGATGAATTGTTTTTCTCTTGATACTTTCAAATTTATTTCTTTACTTTTGTCTTTCAACAGTTTGAATAGGATGTGTCTAATGTGACTCTGTATTTTTCTTAGGGTTGAATTTCTTAGATGTGTAGGGTTTTTTAATTAACAATTTGAGAAGTTTTCAGCCATTATGTCTTCAAATAATTTACTCCAATTACACATATATTGGTATTTTTGTTATTCTACAAGTTTCTGAGATGGTTCATTTTTCCTTATTCATTCTTCTGTTCTTCAGATTGTATCATTTCTCTGAGTCTTTTTTTGTGTTCACTGATTTTTTTTTTTCCTCCTGCTGTCTGGAATCTGCTGTCAAGTCCCTGTGGTGTATTTTTCATCTCAGCTCTTGTGCTTTTCAACTCCAGAATCTCTGTTGGTTCTTTTTTTAATGCCTCTTTCCTTCTTGGAAATTGCTAATTGTGCATTCATTGTTGTTATGCTTTTCGTGTTTTTCAAATACAATTTCCTTTAATTCTTTGAACATTTTTATAATGTTCATATACTGGCTACATCCAGTATCTGTATTCAGAGACAATTTATTTTGATTGCCTTTTTTTCAGTTTACTAAATAGTAATAGTTTACTATGTCTTCGAATGTCTCTCTCTCTCTCTCTCTCTTTTTTTTTTTTTTCCTGCTGAATATTGGATATTTTAGGTAACCTATGATAGCAACTCTGTATTCTGATTTCCTCCACTGAAAGTGGCTTTGGTTAGTTTTGTTTGCTTAGTAACTTGCTTAGACTAAATCTATAAAATCCTCTGGTATGCAGTTGCCAATATCTCTACTCACTATATGGTTTAATATTTCTGTGTGTGTGTGTGTGTGTGTGTGTGTGTGTGTGTGTGTGTGATTCCAGCCTTCTAGGGCTTGCCCCTATGTCTGTGTAGGTTATGGGGTCAAACAGTTATTGAACAGAGATGACTAAACAAACTACCTAGAGCCAGTAAGCTCTTGTCTGCTGATAGACCAGTGTATGCAGAGGGGAATGCATTTTAAAGATCAGACCATTTTCAAGTCTACTGGACTCTTTTACATCTCTTGTTTGCATATTCAAGCCTCATGGTAGCCTGGAGACTGTGCTGATTTAAGCGGTCTTCTGTCTCTACTGATCATTCACACAGCCTCAGCCAAGAATATTATTATCTAGCCTCCTCTCGCCCCAGCTTCCAACTGCAACTTCAGGCCAGTAGAGCCATTGGTCTTCCCCACTGGCCCACCTTCACTTTGACTGATGGTGTTGCTGGATGAGTGCATTGCCCACCACTCCAAATCTGAGGAGCCCTCTCAACTTTAGCAGAGACATGCCAGTCTCACAGCCAGTCCCACCCAAACTGAGCCTTCCAGTCATTGAATCTTCATTTGCTAAGGGAGGAATGGGTGTGACCCCAGACCAGAATGCCACAGATTCTCATTGTTCTTACCCAAAGGTCAACAGTTTTTATAAACGCTTTTCAGATTGTTCTGTGCCTTTGGTCTATTTCCAGATTGCCAAAATGGTGATTTTATCAGTTTTATCCAGCTTTCTAGTTGCTTTTTCCAGGGAGATTTTTTACTGTCTTTTCCCTTAGCCATAGACAAAAGCCCTGCTTCTTTCCATTCACTCTTTCTTTTTCTTCTCTTGTGATTAAACACTCCTCTACCTTTCTGAACACTGGCTCCTTTGATTCTTTTACCAGCCGCATTGGCTTAAACTGGACAGAGTACAGGGTTGACTCCTCACATTCTTTTTGGCCTTCACACCCACATGCTCCTTGTCCTCTATCCATCATGTCCTACAGATGCCTCTAGGGTTGTTGTTTCTAGTTATTTCCTACCTGTAAACTGTCATAGTCCTTGGGAATCAACCAACTAAGTTTAGAAGTTTGTGACTTAGTCCCTGGACTTCTCTGAGCCAGAGTTTCCTCATGTAAATTGGGGGGGTCTGTAGTATTTTCCTATATTTCATCTACATATAATATATATATTTCCTGTACACATATACAATAGAATCAAATGGAATGACTAAACTTATATCATTAATATTTTATTCTTAATTAAGGAAAGCTATTACTTTTTCAGCTTCCTTGTTGATTTCAGGCTCTTTATACGTTTTTTTTCCTGGTCTGCACCATAACTTCCAAACTACTAATTTCCCCATATCTCTCTAAAGCCATACTGCAGTAGGTTAATATTAATACATATCCTATCTAATAGTAACTTGCTCTCCTGCATGAAAACCTGCATTAGAAGAAGCAAGTCTATGTCCCACTGCTATGGACCTGCTCTCCAAGGTCCCTCTTTCTGCACTTGTCCCCTGGTCTTCCTTTCCCTTCCCAACAGAGGCTGCCCTCATTGGAGTTCATGTCAAAAACTCTCTTGTCTGTGAAGGCTTTCACTTCTTTGAATGCAAACATTATGTCTTAATACAACTTTAACACCTGATAGTGCCTTGATTGTGGTATGAGCTCAATAAATAGCTTAATGGGATTCCTGGTTTATTTAATATGAACAGGAACACATCTTATTTTTCAAGTAATCTTTTCCCTGCCTTATGTTAACAGTTTATTAAAAATAAGGGCTATAGACTCAATTTTGCTATAAGAAAAGGAGATATATTCATAGAGTTCAGTTTCTAATGGAAAAGACTGACATGACCTAATGAAAAATTAAAATTTTCTGAGAGATAATAAGATGCTCAGAACTTATTCTTCTATG